>NW_027312210.1:0-35356 GCF_040954645.1 Diabrotica undecimpunctata | reverse complement strand
ACGCGCTATCTCAGAGTTAATTAACACCCAAGCTGCTTTACCTAATATTGTCTTAGTAACTAACGTCGAATCTGAACAAACAGCTGCATTATCTTTCATAATTTATTGTATCAAGTACAATTAGAATTAGAAAAATTTTAAAACCACTCACATTCGATGGCCAAACAACATGAACAACTTATCGTTTTCAATTCGAAGCTACAGCTAGGAGAAATGGCTGGACTGAGGAAGAAATTGAAGCTTCCTTGGTAGTGTCGTGTCGAGGACGAGGCAGCAACCATCCTACAATTTTTTCCCCGGGATGCACCCAGTTATACCTCTTTCGTTCAAACTTTAGAGACCAGATATGACCAGCAGCATCTAAAGCAGGCTGTCTAAAGTCAACTAGAAATATGAAGACGATATTAAAAGATTATTGTACATGGCTTAGACACCTAAAGATTTTCTGGAACCAATTGGTACACAGACATTCATAGATGGACTATAAAATGCAACAAGCTATTCGATTACAGCATCACCAAATGCTAAATGGAGCGCCAATCTCAGCCCAGGAGTATAAAGTGGCAAAAATCATTTCCAGATCTCGTCGAAAATTAAAAGAAATAATATTTCAAGAAAATAAAGAAGTCGCAACCTCAGATAACCAAAAACCTATTTTATCCCAAATTTTAAGCATACTGTAAAATCTTCAACAAAAAACTTGAAATGAAAACAAAAGATATTTTAATTGCGAAAGACTGAGACATTTGCAAAACATTTGCAGAAGCCGATCCCAAGTAAGAAAGTTCCCCAAAGTGACTACAGAAGTGAAAAGGATACTCTAGAATCTGAAATTGCACATTTGAAGGAGCAACTAGCGATTAGTAAAAATGAAATAGAAAAGTTAAGAGAACAGGTTTAAAGTCAGTGTCAGCTTGAAGAAAAAGAGAATGTAACCGAAAAAGCCAGTCTCCGGAGAACCTCAGCTATATAGGAAGAAGATAATGATTAGATTTTCCTGGAAAACTTTAAAAATAGTCAAAAGAAAGGTAATGATATAAGAGTCATACGCGAATGGCTCAAAAATGGAGTAAGACCTACTTGGCAGGAAGCAACGAAGTACAGTGGAACTATAAAGGCGTATTGGGTCAATGAGAATCTCTGTATATTTCCAATGGTCTATTATATCCAAAGTGGGAGAGTTCTGATAGAGTACGTCCAGTTCAACTAATGGTACTGCCAAAATTACACATTAAAAGTGTGTTAGAAGAACTTCATAGCAGCCTTTCGGGAGGACATTTTGGAGTTAAAAAACACTTGCCAGAGTTCGAGACAGTTTTACTGGATCAATTGTCGCCGAGATGTAGAAGATTGGTGTAAGAAATATGATTTATGTAATGGTAGAGAAGGTCCTAGATCAAAAAGTTGTTATAAAATGGCACAATATCTTTCTGGAGAGCCTTTTGAACGACTTGCAGTGGACATTCTCGGTTCACTTCCGATGACAGAGAGAGAAAACCAGTATTAATGGTAGAAATGGATTATTTTTCAAAATGGCCTTAAATTGCACCCCTTCCTAATCAAAAAGCGACTACAGTAGCAAAAACATTCATAACAGATGTCGTATCAAGATATGGAGTTACTTAAGAGTTGCATTCTGATCCAAGCACGAAATTTTGAATCAGAATTATGGCAAGAATTAATGAAAATCTTGGGTATTAAGAAAACTCGCACTACGCCACTCCATCCTCAATCAGACGGAATGGTCCAAAGACATAATAGAACTTTTTATCAATACCTTTCAATGTTTGTCGCTGATAATCAAAAAGATGGCGATATTTCTATTCCTGTTAGCCTATAGAAGTTTCGAACATGAAGTAATAGGTTATTCTCCATCGATGATGATCACTGGAAGAAAAATGAAGCTTGCTTAAGATCTTATTTTTGGAAGATTGCCTCCGTGCCAAGAAAAGTTTTCGTCCCTGGCGTACATCGAAAATTTGAAAGAAAAATTGGGAAAAGTTTTGTCCGAAACTTCAACGAAACTGGGAAGTCCCGTACACCACCCTGTGGAAAATAAACGATCTAAGCTACCGAATCCAGTTTTTAGCTAGAAGTAAACCCAGGGTAGTTCATATCGAGAGAATAACATAAAACCAGCTGTTGGAAGTTCATTACCCGAACTAAACAATTATTATCAAGACAGACATAAGTCTAAGACGTGGCGTGATGGCGTTGGCGTGATTTAATAAATTTTTTGTCGATAAGTTACAGTGGATAAAATATATATTCACTATGATAAATTTGAAAACAAGCAGCAAAGATGAAAAGGCAGAAAGCTCGTGCCATAGGTTTTGTGGGATGTGTAAAAGATTTGCTAATTGAAATGGCTGTACTATTTTAAAAATAGTAAAGCCATAACTGAAGGGTACCATCATCAACAAAACTGGATGCAAACATTTTTTATGAAGTTATAGCTTTAATAATTTTTGTCTACCCGAATAATGCATACAATACAAAAGTATTTTGGTAATAGATACATTGATGGACATGCACTATTAACTATGGAAACATCCACCTTATTCCCCAGAGTCGATGAGTACTTTGAAGCACTTTCTAAAAAGCACTAAAGGAGCTGCAATTAGAAAAAAAATGAATGAACTTTGAATGGGTTATAAATAGTAAATGAAGCTTAGTAACATTTTTAGAGGGGTATTGCAATATCAAATACACCAGTAGATTTATTGTTTTCATAGATATAACTACTATTACATTGAATTTTTACTGCACTGACTGAATGACACTAATTTCGTATAAGTAGTGATTTTGTTGCTGGAATAACAAGCCGAGTAGGTATCTACCAGAAATCGAATAAAACCATACTTTATAAGCAGTAATATAACATGCTCACGCTATTTTGAAAAATCGTTAACATTTTGAAGCTGAAAAACATAACACGCGATCAACACTTTTGCCGTTAAGCCAACAGAATCGGCATTCAGAGTAATTTCCTAACATTAATATAAGGGCTCCACTGCTGCATATTTTTAGAAATTGTTCTCCAAGCTTATTACTAGAGTTTGCAGATACTTAACGTTAAGAGACCGTCTACATGCACGATAATAATAGGAATTCCACAAGAAAGTCATAATACAATATTCACTTAGATTTTGACAAACAGATAATAGGTATGCTAAAAAATATTATGTCGATTATGATTTTGAAAAGAATGTGCAAATTATGAAGGAAAATGATAAAATCAGTATATTCTTGCTATTACTATGTTACATCATACCTACCATAATAAAACATATTCTAAATTTCATCCTTCATATATAAATAAGGTGTATAATAACACAATGTTCAAGCTGTAGTTGTGAATTTTCAACGATTTCTACATTTTTCAATTGCGACAAATAATATAGATTCCACCACGTTTACACCATTCATAATAATACCTTCTGTGGCCTCCATTACGGCTTTCTTAAATATTTCTTCGTCTTACTTGCTTTGTCCCGCTCCTCTTTTTATATTTATTTCATCCGTCAGTTATTGTTCAACTTTTAATCTTGCCACTTAATACCAATATAAATTTCTAGGATTTTGTTGTCGGATTTTGTAACGAAATATTTTGTCTACCACATAGGGTATTATTATAAGGGGTTGAAAATTGGGGACAAAAGTTACTGGGGGTGGAGATAGGGCAAGCAAAATAGACGAAACTGATGCGAACGGCACTCAGGGTTTATTTGGAGTAGCTGGGACGTGGATAAGTGAATGGCAAGGGGGTTGAATTGGGGCAACTACAAAAATGAAACAAAGGGGTACTTACATGAATTTTCTGGAACAAATGGACAAACAAAACAACAGGAAGGATCTCTAGCTATTAAAAATAAGGACGCCGCTTCGAGGTGACAGATTATAACGACATATGTGAGAAACAAATTGTTTTGGAGAAAAAATTTTAAAATTGTAACGAAAATAAATTGAACATTTATTGTCTCAACTGAAATAAATTATTACGAATAAAAAATTATTTTTTTTAAATGATGAAAACAATTATTAATGTTTATTTTTACTTTTTCTTTAAAATTTGAACACAAAAGTTACCTGGATACTCTGAGATAGCGCGTAAATGCTGGGTGGAAACTAGACCTCACTGGAATTTCTGGGGGAAGAACTGGGCTTAAATTATTGAGGTTGGAAGTTAAAGCACTGGAACACAAACTTTGGAAACTTTTCTCCTTAAAAAACTGGAACCGGGAGAACTGAACATAATAGCAAAATGTGGTTATCTTTCAAAATCTCACTTAGACTGCAACTACACATTGAACTGCTACTATTAACTGCCACAAAACTACTTATTTTCCCTAAAAAGGGACAAAAAACGAGAAAACATTTCAAATTTGACGTAAAATTTGGACAAACGCTGAAGCCTACCGCTCTTGACCACGCCTCAGCGAGAGTAAGTTAATTCTTAAAAATCATTCGCTTCTCAACTTAGTATAAACAAAAGATATAAACGAGATATTTCTGTCTATTTGCAACGCGCAAATATCTAAAAAGCGGTTTAGATCAAAAGAAATACCGAGGAAAACGCATCTGTAAAATATAAACAAACTCTAAAATGGTTTAATCTACTCGGTGACGCAAAAAGGAATTAAAAATATTCTTTGGTGTTTTAATACATATACGAGGGGATTTCAATATATATCAAGGAATTTTAAAATGCTACAATTTATATCTCTACATCTCTGTATCAGTACTTGAATACTGAACAAGGCTACTCTCGTACCAAAGCCTCTTCTAAATCTGATCTGAATATTACTAATTGTCTCCTCTAATATACTGTATATTCTGCTATATATTACTCCACAGATCTTTCTCACCTAAACCTCTCTTAAGTCCTCTGCCACACAGTCCTTCCAGCTTCCCCTCGGTTTTTCTATACCTCTCCTTCCATCAACTTCTAGCAGCCCTATCCTTGTCTACGTACATAATTTTTATCTCTAAATCTGACATGATCAACCATTGCAGTTTTTATTGTTGAATCTTTTTGAGACTGTAGTCTCCCCGGCCCTGTTCTTGATTCTGTTGATCTTGGATCTGATCCTGTCCCTTCTAGTCTTACCCAAAATCTTCCGTAGCATTTTCATTTCAGCTACCTCCATCTTCTTTTCCTGAAATTTCTTTACATACTGCACTTCACCGCCGTATACCAATGCAGGTCCCACTACAGTGAGATATATTTTACTCTACGCATATATTCTACTCATCATTTGCAACAAATAACAACCCCTTCCTCTTCTGGAGCACCCGAACCTTGAAAGTTATTCCATCAGGTCATACTGCCTTACCTTAACTATTCTTCATCTGACTTTTTAAAAACTAATACCATCTTTGCTTTATTTCAACTTAGGTTCTTAAACACTCTTCCATCCGTACCCTTAATCTGCCGCACGTGCTCAAATCCTTTGATGACTTGTCCCTAGTTTTAGCAACGCTGTATAACCTTTTCATCCCTTGGATGTTTCCAACTCTTCATACAACTGTGCAGACGATCTTTCCTTCTTTCCTTATTAGTACCTAAAGCGCGTTTTGCTTCCCTCTTTACTACTTTCCATATATCCGTAACTTTCTGTCTTTTAGACCTATCATCCTTTTCTAGCTCTTCCTTCTCTCTAACCTTCTGTTGTACTTCATCGTTTTACCGCTAACTTTTTCTTATCTCTAGGAGTCCCTTTACCAAATGTTTTTACTAGCGCCTCCTCTCTCACTTGCACTACTTTAGTGTGGCTTCTCACCAGTCATTTACCGCATCTCAAGCTTTTTCAGCACTCTATTCTTAAAGACTATTGCCAAATCCTTATCCTTTAAATTTACACACTCCACTGTCTGGTGTCCTACTTATTTTCCTTTCCACCTCACCGTTAACTCCGTATCCACTATCACCTTATCCACTATAACTGACTCTTCTACACAAAATCTATCTGACTTTCTCTTCCCTCACTACTTCAGATAACATACTGGTCTTCAGTCTCTATAAAGAACGTATTAATGACAGCCAAATCCCAGCCACTGCAAAGTCAATCACACTATTTCCTTAACCGCTGGGAACGGTTTAACTCTTTTCACTCTCTTATTTCTTATTCCCATCCCCAAACCTCCATGAACTCTTTCTATTCCCGCTCTATCTCTACCAATATATCCATTCAACTTACCTCATAAACACTTTTCGTCTACAAAAATCTCGAGCATCTTGCAATCAAGGGCTCTCCAAAAGTCTTCCTTTTTCTGTTCTTCATACTCTACCTGACAAGAGTAAGCACATATGATGTTCACGTTGATATGGCCTGTATTGACTTGGACACTCATTATTCTATTACTTCTGGTTACCCTTACAAGATGTTCCTTCCATTTGTTATTTAAAATCGTACCTACTCCAGTTTTGCTGTAACTACATATTAACTTATAGCATATCCAAGATCTGTCTACTTATTACCTTTCCAACAAGTATCCTATGCACAAAGTACACCAATTCTTCTTCTCTACATATAATCGGAGAGCTCTTTTCCTTTACCTGTCATGCTTCTCACGTTGAGAGTTGCAACTCTCAGGGCTAGCTTCTTTAGTCCCTTTCGTCCTCTAAGCCTAGCTTACTGTTCGGTAGGCCGTAACTGCGCGTCGCTTAAGGGGAATGCTCTAGACTGAAAAAATTTCCATAATTCCTTTTTCCATGATTTTAGCAAAGTTTTACTGTCAGAGACCCTTCCTGATGTAAACTCTCCTCTTTTATCCGGGCTTAGGACCAGCACTGATGGCTACAGAGCTACTCAATTCACGTAGCAACTACCAGAGATATAGTTTATTGTCCGATAATTACTAAATATCTTTGTATTTCTTTGGTATTGTGACAAAAACTTTAGTATTTCAGCATTCACTTCATCGGGGTCAAGTGCTTTCTACTTTTTGTCATTTGTATTGCCCATTTAACCTCACTTTCTGTTATAGATAGACCAGTTATGGCAATCTTTGAATTATCTACTCTTTTATCTTCAAAATAATTCAGAAATGTAGTTTTTTCACATCTTTTAATGTTCATGGATGTCTAATATTCTGTGACCATTTTTGTCGTCCAAACTTTGGAATAGTTGTTCCCGTTTGTTTCCAGAGATCTCTTTAAATTTCTTGGGCCGATGAAATGTGTTGTGTTTTTTATTTTATGTATTTCATTCATCTTTATGAAATATCTACTGATGATCTCCACAGACGACGCTTTGGGAGTTTGAAAATTGTGTTTGTTATTAGTAGTGTTTTTTATACACAGAAAGACGCTAACATATCTCCTCTTTAGTATTTCCAGACCTTATTTTCCTATGGTATCTTAAGTTTAATTTTAAATTTTCTTAGTAATGGTATGTCACCTGATAACATAATATGTCCAGGTTGTCCGTGAGTACAATAATCTGAGTGGTAACTTTATATAACTTTCTTCCTGGGAACGGTATAAAAACAAAAAAAATAAAAATAGAATAAAAACGTTTATTGCCATTAAAATATTACATTATCACTTAAGATATTTTAACTTAAAAATTAGCCAACCACCTGGCTAATTACTGATCAGATGATCGATAAGTCTATGTTTGGTTCTGTACATCCTCTGGATACGATTTCTGTCGAAGAGTCTTCCTGTGGCTTGGTGGAAGAAGTACCTTGTCCTGTTCTCAACCACCTCTCTCAGTGGTGTGTACTGGAGCCTTTTCTGGATGGTTGAATTTTATACTCTGTCTTCCCATGTCGACCCGTCGATTAGTTTGTAGCACGAGGTATCTGATCTTTCCAGTTGTAGTCTGTTGTGGAACCCCAAACTGGAACTGCATAATCACCGACCTAATGGAGGCCTGGTATAATTGATTCTTCTTGGCCTCCGTTAGGTGACTTGTCCTGAAAATATAAGGAAGTATTAGTTTTTTAGCTATAGTTGCTTTTACCTTAGTTTCTTGAACATGCTTCGTGAAACAGTGGATTCCTAAGTATTTGACTGATGTTTCCGAATGTATGATGTTTTCTCTCATTAAGGTCGGCAACGGGTGGGCTGGTTTGCTGTGTGAAGATGATGATCCTCACCGTTTATCTTGATTTTCCGTTTGTCCGTGAATTCTGAAATCCTCTTCAAGTGGTTTTCCAAAGTCTGGACGATTCTTCTATCCTCTTTTCCTGATGTGTAGATTGCCGTATCGTCTGCATATAGTGCTGTATGTGTTCTTGCATCTATTGGTAAGTCTGAAACAAAAATTTTGTATAAATGAGCAATATAATACTTCCTTGAGGCACTTCTTCTTGAACTACTTGCATGCTGCACATTTTGGTCAGCTAAAACTTGATAAGTTCTATTAGTTAAATATGAGACATATATTAATTAAATAATGCGGCAATCTAGCTCTGTCCATCTTGTGAATGGGGGCTTTCTTCCGTACCGTGTCGTACGCCTTTTTGATGTCTAGAATGGCTATTCAGTTTTCTGTTTCCTGTTGAATCTGATCTTCGTGTGGCTGATTAATCTTGCCAATTGTAGGTGCAGTTTCTTCTCTTCTGAAGCCGAATTGGTCATCTTTAATTATTCTTCCTCTTTTCACATGCTTCATCAGTCTTGTAGATGATCTGCTCCAATATTTTTCTATTGCCTCCAGGAGGGATATTGGTGTGTTGTTTTCTGGTTTTCTTTCGTTCTTCCTTGGTTTTAAGCAGAGGAATAATTCTTGCATGTTTTCAGTTGTTCGGAAAATGCGCTTTTTATAGGCAAAATCTTGAAATGTAGTGTGTTGCACTATCATTTTCTTCGGCAGTTCCTTAAGTGCGATGTTGTGGATGTCTTCCGTTCCTGGTACTCTATTTCATATTTGACATATTTGATTTTGCCTATGTGTTGCTGCCATTATTCTTGTGATTGCATCCAGTTTTTGTTGTTTCGTAGTGTGTTACTTGATCGTCGAATATTTCTAGCATCTTCTGTTTTATCTTTCTTGTATTTTAACATCTTCCATACGTTTCTATGGTTTTCTTCTGCTTTCCTGATGTTGTTGTGCCATTTGTCCTCGGTGATGCTTCTGAGTTGTCCTTTTTTCTTCGGATAGTTCGTCTCCGTAGATCTTGAATTCCTGTCTTCTAGTCCTTTGGAAGGCTCTTCTGACTCTGTTCTCTCTTTTATTATTTCGTCTTTGTTGTTCGTCTTTTCCTTTGGTATGTTATTTTTCATGGCTTGTTGGATTCTTCTTGTAATTACTTCTATTTTTATTTCCACTTTTTCTGTTGATTCAAATTCTCTCCTTATTTCCATTTGATTTAGCCGTCGTCTGTAGTTTGGCCAGTTCGCATTTTTCCATTTCCATCTTTCTACCGGTTTGATCGTTAAGAGGTTGATTCTAGAAGTCGTGATTCCCGTCACTGGTTTGTGGTCGCAACTGCATTCGTATAGTGTTTCTGACATCTTCCATAATAACTTCTTTGGTAACAAATATGTCCAACATTGAGTTGTTTTGCTCGGATTTGGGTTGATTTTTGTAGGTTCGTCTGGAGCGAATATCATCTTTTATCTGTCCTGATCCCCAGCTTATACTCTTTAATTACTTTGATGGTTCTTGACTGACCAATTTTGGTGTTAAAATTTCTCATTAATTGGATGTAATATAGCGTAATATAGTGTTGATTAATAGGATCCTTAACGTCATTAATTCCTTTACAATTTTTTGCTCGACTTACGTTATTCAGCTTCTATATGTGATCGTATTAAAAATTATAAAAATATTGTTAATACTAGTGAAACATCTATAAAAGCTTAATAGAAATATAAAATATCTAAAATTCTATTTAACGTTTATTGTGGTATCTGTACCACAATACCTATACCTATAATTAAAACTGTTGAATTTATAGTCCTAAACCAATCCTGCACTTAATATTAGCTTCACACCGGGTATAGAATATATTACGTGTTCTGAGCTGAGTCAATAGCATTTGACCTTTTTACTAATGCAAAAAAGATCTCTGATATCAATTCAAACGGTCGAGCAAGTAGACTCCTAAATTCATCAACTACAATGTTTTATCCCCTATAATTTGCATATTTCGTTTTGAAAGCACTAGATAGCAGTCTGCGAAAACAAAGAAAAACAAGTGGTTGTTGCAAAAACGATCATTTAGTGCGATAACAAAAATTTTAATTTTTTATGGGTATCATAAATCTGTCAAAAGTGCTTTAACCTGATATTGATAAAAATAGTAATAAATGGCTTGTGGTTAAAATATATTTGATTAATTATGGTCACATTTTATACCTACACTTCAGATTGGTCATAATATTTAATAATAGACTTAAAATAATTGGATAGACAAGGTCAACAGTCGATTTTGTCTTAAACCCTTATGGCGCGTTTACACGTATCCAGTAACTGGCGCCAGTGGCACTGGAACGACAGTGCTGGCATGGTAGTGCATCGTGTAAACACTTTTTTGTTCCAGTCCAGCGCTGTCTGCCAGCGCTGTCTCGAATAGAAGGCTGGTCTATTTTTCATGCCAGTGGCCCTCGTCCGCGTCCCCTCTAGCCCCGTGCCAGTGGATGTAGACACGTGTAAACACGGCGTTCCAGTCGCTGTCGTCTCTTTGTTCATGGCAGTGTTTTGTTGTCTCCGGTGTAATTAATAACGTATGAAAATGTGTTTGCAACTTGGTGCAAGTTTCCATGTTTATTAATTTGTCCAACTATTGCGCAATATGGTGTTATATTGCGTAGTTGGCCGGTACGCTCTTATTGTGGCATTATCTTGAAGAAACAATGCCATTATGGTTTTATTAGAGGTGGAAATAAAACACATTCTTTCTAAGAAGAAAAACTCAGCTTCAGAGTCTTAGAAAGATTCAGAGCCCTTCGAGCAAAGTGCTCTAGGGAGCTACCCTACACGGGTAAAACCATGTGTTGACACTGACTGCACTGTACTGACTTGAGATCCGAAAATGTCCCATTTTTAAAGATAAATTAACTTTTATATGAAACTTTTTAATTTTTCAACCAATTAAATTAATTATATGTTCCAGAAGGAACGGCGATGAACATCGAAGTGCGTGATTGGTGGCACTTGATGACAGTTTGTATTTTTAAATACTTAATATGACCGGAAAACTAAGCGAAGCAGATACGTTAAAGTTTGTGCAACTTATCGAGAACAACAATGTTTATGGGATATTCGATGTGAAACATAATAAACAAACAAATACGTCATCAGCAATACAAGAATTCAAGAAGGAATGGATATCGAAGGATTGACTATGGAAGAAGTGAAGGCTAAAATTAAGAGCATTAGAAGTACATATTACTTGGAGGTAAATAAGATTGAGAAATCAACAAGGTCTGGTGCTGGAGGGAACGTATATGTCCCCAAGTGAAATGGTTTGACGAATTAAATTCATTCATCAGGAATGTGGCAGTAAGGCGAATAACTACGGTAAGTATTTATGATATTTACAACAATTAACCTTTTCTATATCTGGTGATTTACGAAATGGATTTTAATCTTTTATATTGTATATAATTTTTGTGTAAACTACAAATATGCAATATGTGTAGACATTTATTAATTAATAAATAGTCTAATTTGTTTAAACAATTTTTGAAAAAATCATTTTTCCCAAAAATCCATGTTTTAATCATACTGTCATTACTAATCGTAGAAAAGTTAAGGAATACTTTAATAAATAAATTATCTTCAATAAATAATTATCTAATAAAATATAATTTATTTATTAAAGTGTCCTTTAACTTTTTCTATGCCCATTAATAATACTACGATTTAAAAAAAAAATATTTTTAGTGGCCGTTGTTGACAAGTGTTACTGTAAATAACAACTTTTAAAATCCATTCCGTAAAAAATTATATAAGTTATAGTATCTAGTAAGTAGCTACTTTTTTATTATTTCTTTTTCATTTAATTGCAAACAGTAAATCAAAATCAAATAGTCCGCTTCTAATATTTATTTTTATCAAAAATTAACAATAACTATTCATATTATGACGTTAACCTTAATGTATGCTTCTAATTTGCCAAGGAACACTTCCGGCATTTACTAATACTCTGAGATAGCGCGTTTATGACGTTAACCTTAAATGTATGCTTCTAATTTGCCAAGGAACACTTCCGGCATTTACAAAAAAATTCTTGTAATTTCCCTGCGTTCTCTGGCCGTATTGGAATGAACTGGTTGCCTACCTTGATTTCCAATACCATGTAAGGACTGAATTTCGTTTCTCCATAAACCTGCCAGAAAAATTTCCATCTTCATATTCCTATCTACACAAGTTGGAGTGAGATAAGACTTTGATTTCTTGCGTAGCCCAAACTATGGAGTGCACAAGCAGCACAAACGATCGCATCTACTGTTGTCCAATTTAGTAGGTATGGGCTTCTCAAATATCCGGAATCTGCTTACTAAGATCCCAAAAGCATTTTCTATTATACGTCTCGGCACGTGATAACCCTATAGTTAAAAACTTTTTGTTCTACGTTAAGATTAACCCCTGGATACGGTTTCATTAAATATGGCTTTAATATGAATGCTGCATCTCCAACATAACTCCATTTTTGGGTAAACAATAAGTCATCTTCCAGAGATTGGTAAACTGTGCAATTCTTAAAAACGCCTCCATCAGAGGCACTACCTGTTGCACCCCACATCTATAAACGAAAAGCAGTAGTCGTGATCTGCAATTGCTAATTAATATGATGCTGTTTGTTTTTTTGTAATTAAAAAATTGACTTCCACTTTTTGGAGGACTTTTAATTAGCACATGCTTTCCGTCTATCGCACCATAACAAGAAGGGCAATTCCATTTTCTTCTAAATTCACATTCGATCATATTCCATTCTCTTCTGTATTAGGAACCTAAAATATAAATGTCATAATTTAATTGCTTGTTTTTTAAGTTTTTATTTTTTATTTCTTTTGTTTCAGGATAACACACAAAATAACAATGATGACAATTTTATCTGAAAGTCACGTTGGTCCAATTTCAGCTGGACCGCAAAATGAATCTCAGGTTGAACAGCCAGGTACATCATGTTCTGAAAATGAGAATCAAGCTGCTCTTCCACGTACACCAGCGTTCCGTAGATGGGTCATCTGCAGACAAACTAACAACCGCCTCCAAAATCTAAACGCAAGCAAATTAACTCAAATGGCCTTAATGATTAAGGATTTAAAAAAATATGCAAGAGGATAATATGCCGATAGTGGAACCAAACGACCTTGAAATATTTGGAAAGAGGTGTTGCATCACAATTACAAAAGTTATCAGATGAACAGCAACAATTGCCCAGGAAAAGATACAGAGCATACTGAGTCAATGCAGACTTGCTGATATACGAGCGAAGAAGTTAAATGCTAATCAAAATTTCGCAGTTTTCTGAAGTATGCAACAATTTCCAAAACAACGATGCAGCAACTTCCAAATACTCAATTTTAATAGGATCCTATATCTTTGAGAAATTATCTACCACGCTTCCCACCAGTTGCAAGTTGTGCACTGCCAGAAGGTAGTCCATCAGTGCTGCAACTTCATCGACTTTTACTTCCCACTGCAAGGATGACTGCTGCAGTGTTCCATCACCTATTGAAAGCCTTGACGAAGCAGAAGACGCTAGTGGTCTCATTAAAATAGCTTATAATATTGCCAATTGTAAATAAAATTAATAAATGCTTTACCTTAATATATTGTTTTAATGCTGCATAAATTCCCCTGCCACACTTTGGGTATAAATTTTGAGATAGTAGGTTTGGGCACACGGTATAAGTGACTCAGGCTTCGGTAAGACATTCCAGTAGCTAAATAAGTCAATGTTAGTTCAAGTTTTATTGCTGCAGGTAATGCCTCTCTCATCACGGTATCTTGATATTGAATAGAACTTTCTATTAGAGAAAGTAGTTGGTCAAAATTTTCTGACGTAAGTCGTAACGCCAACTTGTACTCAGTGGGATCCTCTACTCTTAGTTGTTTTAACAAGAAAGACGAAGCTCCTGTTATAGATCTATCACTGATCCATTTTCTTACCCACAATCGTTTTTCCTTTACCACTTCTTCCAACATATTAATCAGCTCCTCCCTTAATAGGACGAACATTTTCTTAACACATTTTCTTTTCAACAACAGCTTTTGCTGTAGCTCCATTTTTACAAAAGTAACCACCACACGACACTGGCAAATGATAACAAACGACTGACTTCACATAATAGGAACAGACGTGACAGTGAGACTGGCGCCAGCTACTGGATACGTGTAACTTACCTGTCCAGCGCTGTCCTAGTCAAGCACTGGAATGCCAGTGAGGGACTGGCGCCAGTTACTGGATACGTGTAAACCTGCCTTTAAGTGCTCGCTAGAATATTTTTTACACAAGTGGTCGCTTGGCGTACTTTGTACAAAAAGTAATGAGGTATTTATTATAACAGTCTACATTTCTTAAATACATAGGAATAAATAAACACATATTTTACGTAAAAGATATAATAAATTAATAAAATACAAAAATAAGAAACAATTCTTTGATGAACATACAAAAAGATACAAAAAGGAATTTATTTTAAGGACTTTCTGTTTGATTTTCATGATGGGAGGAATTCTCAGGAAATATGTGTGGTGTACACATGCTCTTTACATGCTGGTTTACTGCATCTTGGCACTTTATTATGTTTGCTGTATTATTTTTTTTTTTTTTTTTTCGAGCGCACTGGGTAATACCTTCCTCTTGTGTTTTTGCATAGTTTGGAAGGTCTCAGTCTCAGAACTCTTATATGGAACTAAATAACTTTTGATGCCAACAGATAGGTTGGTCATATTTTGCCCTCTGTTGCAAATGGGGTGTCATTAGAGAAATCGCTAAATTTTTTAAGAAATGTCTGTGACTTAGGACCTTGTTGCAATTAGCGGTGTTAAATAAAATATTGAAATTTATTCTCTCCAATATTCATAAGCTGATAAAATATGACCAATGGCCACCGTCTAGTCGTCTTTTGAGCAGTGTAATTGCTGCACATTTGGTCGACTACATCGATACCCCCTTTAGTTTCATTGTAGAATAGTACTATGTCTGGTTTGCCTAACTCTCGTCTACAGAATCATCAGAAGTAATATGACAGCCTTATTCCTTTTTTCACTGTAGGATACAAGGGTGGTTTCTTCTGAAATGCAAAAATTGAGGAGTGGTATAGGTCTAGTTTTGCTTGGTTGTAATTCAGGTGGGATTTCTCTTTTTATAAGTACCAACCAAAGTAATTTTTTGACGAAGAAGCTCTTGAGACAAAGAGTAACTGGTGGACCAATTACCTGTGGTAAAGTTTCTTTTAAAATTTTTGAAGGGCTCGACCAATCTGAGTACAATATCTGTTGCAGTGTTTGGTAGATTATATCTTTCTTCGAGCCTGCTTGCCACAGTAAATTTACAAACGACCACAGTATGGAACTAACTTTTCTTCAATTGTAATACGTTTACCTGGGCAGAAATTTTTTCCGACAATTGTCTGTGAATTTGTCTGTAATTTCTCGCAATGACGCAAATTTATCTGTCTGCTTCCGTTCTTCACGACTTGTTTTGTCGTTGAACCTACATGCTCCCAAAAGGAAACAGAAAACGTTTATATCCCATACATGCCGGAAAGGTTTGGAGTCTTGTGCAATCAGTTGCCCACATCTTTCTAAAATTAGTATGTCTTAACTTTTTGACACCAGCAACGAAGAGAATTCCAAGAAGTGCAAGGATTTCCTCTGGCGTTGTTAATTTTGCATCTCCGTCCCTTGTATACTCTCCTTGAATTGTTGTAATAAAAATGTTTGTGTACGATGTTACACTTTCTATCATTTCTTTGGTAAAAAATTGAAAAAATGTACTTAGCTCGTCTTTAACACTTTCTGCATCGACTAGAAGTCGCGGAAAATTTTTCACAAGATTTTTGAAAATTTTGGCAAATTTACTTACAATAGGATGTTTATTCCATAATCGGATGTTTATATTTCCGTCGCGACTTGTAAACGTAGTTACTTTTTCTTCTTCTGCGTTCATTTGATGATCACATAATCTCTGAAATACTTCTTTATCACCTTCCTGCTCTGAAGTGGAATCATGGTCACTGTATTCAATACATTCATCGGACGCATCGGGATCAATACCACCCATGTCGTCATCATCAGATTCTTCCATTATTTTTTCTGGCTATCTCCTCTAACTCATCGCTAGTAAGTTTTTTCATATAATTGTATGGTACGTTAGACCCAAAATAAATAATTACAGCATAATAAACTATACTTTTACTTAATTATTTGCTCCAATAACCAAAAAATTATTGTTACTTACATTATAGTAACACGCATCAACAATAACGTAGTTGTAGTGAGGAAGATTTACATTTACATTAAACTCTAACGTAGAAGAATGGCTTGTGACTGGCGCATATCGTGATTATTGATACAAGGTACATCCTCAAGTGATTCCAGCAAAAAAATAGACTCCTAAGAAAAATGACCCTTTATGGGCCTGTTTTTCGAACAGATCCTGCCTATACTATTAACCTATAGCTGAAATATCAGTTACCAGGTCAAGTCTAAAATATGTGACAATTATTAGCCTTTTTATCTTTTTTGAAGTATTATTTATTCTATTAATTATTTTTTAATGTAATTTACTTTTTTAAACTATTATTTAGTGCTAATCACATTTTCTATTTGCAACAGATGTTGGGGAGTCAGCCAAAGAAGGAATATCCTCCGGAATGGACGCAGTTAAAGAAACAATGCATAACGCAGTAAACACGGCAGAACATGGTGTAGATACTGTTATGGGAAAAAATCGGAGAAACGTTCGCTTTCGCCTCTTCCACAGCTTCAGAAGTGAAAGACGATTTAGAAACGAAAAAAGACGAATTAGTGACCAACGCTTCTGAGACTGCAACTGAAGCGGTGTCTGAAGCGGGAAACAGTATTAGCGTCAGAAACGGAAAGTGCGAAAGATGCATTTACTTCAAAAATGTCGCCAGCATTTGAAACTGTAAGATCTGTAGGTAAGTTAATTATATTCTTGCATTTATTTCTTTGTTATTTTGGAATCATCTATTTAGTACTTGGAATACGAGCCCTGACAAACTATATAATGGGACAAACTAAAATACACGCAAAATTCAGATAGTTTGAGAGTTGTTAATTTTGTTAATCTGTTTTTTAGTGAATTACATGTAAGTAGTAATTACTAATGATATAGCTCCAATCAGTAACGGAAAACAAAATACACTTACTGTTCAGACTCAATTCAACCTTGCAACAACGCTCCTACGTCTTTCCCTCGGTGCAACACTGCGCTGTCCAAAATTTGACTCTGCGAAAGTTTGCACACAAAAAGGTCCTCTCTTACGTTTAAACTGCCGATCGAAGCAGCCACATCGGTGAATCATTCGATCACGTATTAACTAGCGTAAGTTATAATATTTCTAATACAAAAGCCAAGAGCAAATAAATGGTAATTGTACCATCTATCAAACAATTTAAATATATACTGTTTATAATTGCAACAGATTTCTACTGAGTAAGAAGTAGTTTATTTAAATCCATACAATAAAAAGAAAGTCCCCTTAATGGAAATACGCCAAAAGTCAAGGGAATAATCTGACGTAATTATACCTCATTACTTGTACCCAGCTGAAATAGTTATTCAGCTACACTTGGACAGTAATTAGAGACCCCCTTTCTGTTCCACTTACTCCAACGTAACTAATTAATAACAAGAATGTTTATTTTTTTGCAACTAAATGATGGGACATATAACGAATATTTATTTCTAAAACGGCGTAGCACCGCCCTTAGACATTTACTCGACTAAAGATCTGTACTGTTCATAGGTAAATTGATTGCAAATCTGCACTGGTTTAAGTTCGTGTAATGTCCGTTTTGGGATATTTGTTAGTGTCTGTTTCATTTTATGCTATCCTATTTCAATGACATTTAGGCGGGATTGTTAGAAACCCAAGAAAAGACATTGTATATTGTGGTTTCCAACTAGTTGTATGTGGTTCTGACCATACGAGAGGGTGCTTCGTCCTGCTCAAAAATGTAATTCCTGCCAGCATGTAATTTCACAATACCTAGAAGTAGACAATTTTGAGGTATTTGTTGATATTTCGCAGCATTTACGGTACTCTCAATAAACTAAAAACATCCTAACACTGAAACTGCCCATACAATCCCAAATCATCACTCATTTACGAAATTTTACGGTCGTTTCAAAAAATCTTTGTGAAAAGCCTCATGTTTAGTAAGAATAACTCGTTTGCGCTACATAAGCCCGGCTTGCTAACGTTTTTGCTGTTAACAGTGGCTTTTCCTTTGTCTAGACAAACATACAACTACAAGTACACTTTTAAGTTGTTACCTGTAATTCACTCTATAAAACCTTAATCCAGATTTACGTTTTGTACTTGCGACAATATTCCCTTGACAGATTTAATCAAATTTCATGATTTTATTCAGCTGTAACTGACCTTAAAATATTTCTTTGATCTCTTTTGCAAACTTTTACTAATATTCTTCCTTTTCTTATCAGAAATTAGTTTTGACGTTTACTATTTTTAGCTAAGATACTTCATGTCTCCTCACAATGCTTAATTATCTTCTACACTTTAGTTTTAGAAATATTAATTTCAAGGCTTGTTTTATTGCGGCAATAATTTTTAATCGCCAACTCTAATTTTTCAACTTTTAGTGATACCATTCTATTAAATTAATACAGGAACTCACTCATTTTGACAAGAAATTAATTACAGAATATAGTTTTGTCGTTTGTTGAAGTATACGGCTGCATTATTTTCGTAGCCAATTGTCTTATCGTGTCTGGTTTTTAGCAGTTACTTCGTACTGTCCCATTATTTAGTTGCCACTAACTTTTACATATGTTGATGATCCTTATGTAATTAATACGGTATGTGGGTTGTATAAATTATCATATCTAATAAAAAAATATATAAATTAGCAGTCAAACGCCTGAATTTGATATATATTTTAATTTATCCGATTATACAGTATGATCCAAATATATGGAATAAATTCATTATTTCAGAAACGGACGACTTTTAAAAAAAATCTTAAAACACGTCAATTGGCATCGGCATTGGCAAAAGTTGACATCTGGTGAAGCTATTTTTAAAAGTCATCCACAAAAAATTTACCGGAAATGCGAGGGAACAAATTGCGCCCAATCAGTTTGGTTTTGTGAACGTCGTTGGTACGAGGGAAGCTTTATTTAGCGTGCAGGTATTGTTTCAGAAATGTAGAGATATCAGCTGTGCTGTTTTGCATGCCTGATTTACTACAAGAAGGCTTTCGATGGAGTCAGGCATGAACAAATGGTAGAAGTGGCTGAGGAGAGGACAGGGATTGACGGAAGATACCTAAAAATAATAGCTACCCTGTATTGAAATCAATCAGCGGTGCTCCGAATAGATGGAAATATACAGATCAGGTCAAAATCTTAAGGGGAGTGAGACGGGTGCATAATTTCACCAGTGATATTCAATCTGTACTCTGAGCACATTTTTGAAGAGGCTCTAAAAGATATTGACAAAGGCATCGCAATAAATGGAGTCAAGCTCAATAACATGCGGTATGCAGATAATACAATAGTGTTTTCCAATACCATAGAAGGGCTGCAAAACTTAATGAACAAAATAACGGAAATAAGTAGAACATATGGGACTGGATATAAACACCAGCAAACCAAGCGAATGATCATCAGTAAGGTAAACCATAACTGGAGCAAATCTGTATGTGAATCAAATGAGAATTGAACGTGTCTCACAGTACAACTACTTGGGAACTATAATCAATGAGTCGTGGGACAATACCCAGAACATACCATGGACGGACAAAGTCACCAATGAAGAAGTATTACGGATGATGAACACAACCGCGGATTTGGTCAACATCATAAAGGGCCTTAAGCTGCCAGTACTTGCGACATATAATGAGAAATCAAGGCAGATATGAGCTACTCCAATGCATTTTTGCAAGATAAAATTAAAGAAAAACGTGCTCCAGGACGAAGAATAATATCCTGTCTTGCTAACCTTAGAGCATGGTATAGAAAGACCTCAACAAAGCTATTCCGTATAGCGACACTCTGAGATAGCGCGTTTTTAGATTGCATCTGTTACTTTTGATCGTCTTTTTATTTCTTTATTGGATTTTCAATCGTTGAGCTTAACATTGAGCATTCTCTGTTCCATAGCTCTCTGGGTCAGTTGATGTTGTTAAAAGCTCATGTTTCAATTCTATATGTCAGAACTGGCAGCATGTACTGATCAAAAGTTTTTGCTTTTAAAATATTTAGTAAGTTTGATTTAAATTATGTTTATAATCTTCCAAATGCTACTCATGCTAAGGAACATCTTCTATTTAAATCAGCCTTTGGCTTAGTACGATTTATAAAAGTAAAATAATAAATTATATGCTTTTATGTGGATTCAGATTAGTAAAACTTTGTTTCATGTCATTTTTATTCTATTCTACATGTTATTGCATTTTATTTTAAAAAGTTATTTTAATTTTGTGGTTTAATTCAAATATTTGTTCCAGGAGAAGAATTCAGTGAGAAAGCTGCAGAAATTCACGAAAATGGAATAGAATTAATCGACGATCTCGAAGAAAGTATGGATGACATGTTAGGAGATAACGTAAGCAAAATCGAGAAGAAAATGGAAGAAATTATGAAAACCTCACCTGCTGATTCTCCTGTTAAGGAAGTGGTAAAGGAGGAGTAAGTGGTCAGATGTGAGTGTTGAACCAATCGTGCTTTGTTCTCTAGTGTGAGTTTGTAGACATACTAAACTTACTTTGTTTTAAATATATTTTAAAGATCACAAAATGATACTAAAACAATATTTAATAAAACAAAGAACTATTTGTTAATTTAACACATTATATTTAACAGATTTAACATTATATTTTAAATTCATTGTTTATCCTTGTGCAATCAATGTTCATGTTTTTTTATAATTGCGAAAATATAGTGCCCGATTTTTTAGCATTTATGGTATAATTTCACTATTTGAGAGAGTGTTTCATCGTTTAAAGGCGCAGAAATGCGGAAAAACATATGAAAATCCAGTGACGTACACTCACTTTTATTTTAACGTTAATTATATTTTATTTTTCAAATATTAATGTTCGAAATAGGCCACAATATATTTATTTATAAGTTTTTACTGACGTTTCGATCTCTATATCCAAAGACCGCTTTCAAAGATATAAATGATAGTTATATTTATTTTATTTGTTTATTATTATATATTTTTATAATCTTATATTGTTTAATTTCATTTTTTTTCTATCTTTAAAAACGGAATAGAAATCGAACGTCAGTGTATTAAACATGTAAATATATGTATTGTGGCTTATTTCCAACCTTCTCCCAAAAAATACAGAATGCCACAAACAAGAAGCTATAGAAAAATAAATATATCTGTCATTTGTGTGTTTGAAAACGGTCTCTTTATAGAAATCGAAACGTCCGTAAATTAAACATTTGAAAAAATATATTGTGGCTTATTCCCCAACATTATTTCTAAAAATACAGAACGACAAGCGAAAAGCCATAGAAAATAAATATTACTATCATTTGTATAATTGAAAACGGTCTCTGGATATAGAGATCCGGCTGTCGCGAAAGTTACGCTACAACGTCTTTTGACGTGACCCGTCCTTAAAGAGTTACACAATGAAATTTTTTTTAAAACAAATTTTAAGACAGTTTCCACACCACCCCAGAGGTCTTGTGGCGCGTTACTTTTTTTAAATGGGTGTTCGCCAACAGCCATATTGTCTTTTTAAATAAAATGAACAAAACACTTAAACAGTATAAAACAAAACAAAATAAAATCCTATAAAACAAAATAAAATTCTATAAAAACAAAATAAAAATAATGTTTGATGTAACAAAACATTGTATTATTCTATTTAAACACAAACACTATACACACTTACTATGTTTTTCTCATTTTTTTTTTTGTTTTTGGTTTTTTTTTATGCTGATGTTCTTATTAAACTATTAGAAAATATTATTCGCTGTCTAAATCTGAAGATGCAGTGCTGCTATCGCTGTCATTATCTTCACCACCTGGTGTAATTATAATTGGCTTTAGTAAAACTTCGATATGAGTGTCAAATTCCCACATACGATGTTCTTCTTTAATTATGTGGCCTATACATTTAGCCCATTTCTCTGGAGTTACATGGAGGATTGCTTGAATCAAAAGTTTGCGCCCAGATAAGTTCAATGGGATTAAGTTCGCAATGATAAGGTGGTAGACGCAGAACTTTGACACCATAATCTTATGCAGTTTCATCTACAGCATATTTAAGATATTCACTTTTCCTTAACCGTGCAATGTCAAGTAGCTAAATTTTGAGCATTGATTCTTCGTATGCAATCCCCTTTTCTGTAAGCCATTCTTGAATCCTCCCTTTCAATTTCTTTCATAATCACCTGTTTTTTTTCGACTTAAATTGAAGAAAACCATCATCAAGGAACCCTGTATCACTTCCTATATGGGTGATGATTAAACGCCGTCCCTTTCCTGATGGAGCTTTTAATCCTGTAGATCAGCCTTCTATAAATGCTTCGCGTTTACGTTTGACATTTAAATCTTGCCAAACTTTTCCAACTGTATGACCTTCGTTAATCCAGGTTTCATCCAAATAACATATTTTGCGTCCAGTGCTGCGAATTTTGCGTATTTCTTCTAAATATTTTCTTCTCCACACAATAATTTTATTTTTTTCTAATAGCATACTTTTTCTGTTGAGTTTTACATATCGAAAGTTCATTTCGCGCATGGTCCTGATTAGGACTCTACGAGATATCTTGGGTAAGGAGTCATCGTTTTCGAGCTCTGGAGAAATATTTTTCAGTGTTGGAATTTCACTCCGAAAATAAAATGAATGAATTTTTCGACGTATAATATTCCTTATCTCGTCATCCAAAACAATGCTTTTCCTACCTCTAGTTTTACCTTTTCCTTGTTTTTTATTTTCCGAAGTATTTTTAATTTAAGTACACGATAAATACAGCTAACGGATACTTTTGTTAAACTGCTACAAATGTCGACCGCTTGGCTAACATTTAATGCCATTTTTTGCCGACAATTCCTTCATAAACGTTTCGTATCATTACCTTCTCTTCGAACGTTAACATTTTCCGTCTTTTTTGCGGCTTTTCATTTTTGAAATCAACATCAGAATTTTGCTGTCTTCTCTTGGAACAACTCGGTTTTTCGTCCAACTCCAATAAAACTCAAATCAAATAATCACAGAATATAACTAAAAATTTACTATAAAACGACAAACTATAACACTCGTATTATCAATAACACGTTTTATCAATAACACAAACTTATCGCATAAAATATATTCACAAAATGCAACACATGCCCTACCCTCAGAAACGGCAATGTAAATGAACTATTGCTGTTGGGCATTTGCTCGACAAAAACTAGTTTTACGGCTTTCTGTGGGTCGGATTTGAAACGGAATTCCGTCGCTAATTCCAAAGTTGCCAAACGATTGAAAAATATTGTTTTAAAATATCGATTTTTATTTTATAAATTTAAATATGTAACGAAACGGAACATATAAATAAAATTTATTTAATTACAATTTTGTGCTTAATTTTTACTATTGAAAAAATAATGTTTTTTGGTATTTTTATGACGGTAACAATCGCTGCGTGGAAGAATACAGGTTTTGTATGACCATAATTACTACTTGTGAACAAGAATTAGCTACACTGTACGACAACTCCTGGTCAGTTTTTCTATAGAGAAGCACAAATAAATATACTACTTATATATTGTGTAATTTCTTATGAAAAAACGCAAATTGCAATTGAGAAAACGGGTAGTTTTCGAGGGCCGCTGTGTACATTTAAATTTGAGGATATTCGGCGTTTAAACGATGAATCACTCTCCCAAATAGTGAAATTCTACTTTAGACGATAATAGTCTCTTAATGTAAAAAATAAGTATTTACTGTATAACCGGTGAATTGGAGTATAGGGAACATTTATATGCAATCTGAGATCATTATTTAACGACAAATATTATTCAATGCCACATGTAGGCCAAATTCAACTAATTCACTTAGTCACTTTGAACAATTCCTTTTGTTTATTTCTTTATTATTGAATTTTATTTGTTTCTTGCTTTTTCATTTGTCGATTTTTTATTAAATTGTTCTGTAAATAAAAAAAGCCTTATTTTGCAATAATTAAACATTTACTTAACATTAAAATGTGAAAAATTTATGAATACCAATAAAGTATTTTTGTCCACCTGTACACTAAGTATTTTGAATGGGATATTACTCATTTTTGTAAGTTTTAGCCCGTTTCGAATCTTGAAACACCTTCGACCAAAAGGCACAAAGATTTAAATAAACAAGTGGTGGTTTTAACTTTACTTAATCGTTGGGTTTGTGTATAGAAAACATAAATGCATTCCAGAATACAGTATACAATGTATGGTATGTCATTTAAAATAAGAATATTATTCAATGTCATCATCAATCAGCCAATCCCGTCCACTGCTGGACATAGGCCTCCCTCAGTTCTTTCCAGTGTTCTCTACACTGGGCCGCTTGTAGCCAGTTTCCCGCTACTCTTTTTATGTCGTCGGTCCATCTAGTCGGTGGTCGTCCTCGGCTTCTTTTATAATTTCTGGGCCTCCATTCCATAATTCGTCTTGTCCATCGTCCATCTTGTGTTCTGGCTAAGTGTCCTGCCCAGTTCCACTTAAGTCTCGTGGTTCTTTCGATGACGTCTTGAACTCCTGATCTTTGCCTGATTTGTCGGTTTGTTATGTGGTCTCGGAGGCTCACATTCAGCATTGCACGTTCCATGGCTCGTTGTGTAACTCTTAGTTTATTCGCAGATTTCTGCGTGAGTGTTAAAGTCTCTGCTCCATAAGTTTGTACAGGCAAAACACCTTGGTTATAAACTTTTCGCTTGAGACACATGGGAATTGAACTTTTTAGAATATGGCTTAGTTTGCCAAATGCTGCCCATGTCAGGCCTATTCGCCTCTGTATTTCATTTGTTTGATTGTCTCTGTTTATTTTGATCTCGTGTCCCAGATATTTGTAAGTGTCTGTTTGTTGTATGGTATTATTGTCGATAGTTATATTTCCACTCATTACGAGATTTGTCATAAGTTTTGTTTTCTCAAAGTTTATCTTTAATCCTGCTCTTTCAGACAGACTTTTAAGCGAATGTAGCATAGAAACCGTATCCTGTAAGTTATCTGCGATTAATACGACATCATCTGCAAACCTCAGATGATTTAATCTTTCTCCATCTATATTGATGCCCATATCTTGCCATTGGGTGTTCTTAAATATTGACTCTAGAGCTGCCGTGAACAATTTTGGTGAAATATTGTCTCCTTGTCTTACTCCTCGACCTAAGCTGAATTTTTCTGTGTCTTCGTGTAGTCGTATACTTGATGTAGCGTTCTCGTAGATGTTTTTGATTAGTGACGTGTACCTGTAATCTATTCGGCTTTGATTTAGGGCTTCCAGTACGGTTTCAAACTCTACAGTATCAAAAGCCTTCTCGTAATCGACAAATGCAAGAACCAGTGGTATGTTGTACTCGATGCATTTTTCAATTAAGATCTTTATGGTGTGCAAATGGTCATTTGTGCCATATCCTCTCCTAAAGCCTGCCTGTTCTTTGGGCTGATAGAAATCTAGTTTAGGTGTTAGTCTCTTTGTTAAGATTTTCATAAAGAGTTTATACATATGTGTCAAGAGGCTGATGGGTCTATAATTTTCTAATTTAGTAATATCACCTTTTTTGTGTAACAAGACTATCACTGCATTGTTCCAGTCTTTAGGAATCGTACCCGCATGTAAGCATTTATTAAACAGTTCGCTTACTGATTTTAATAGAATTTCTCCTCCTGCTTTTATTGCCTCAATAACGAGTCCATCGTCACCAGGCGATCGATGGTTCTTCATTTCCTTTAAAGCTGATCTTACTTCTGACACAGTAATGGGTAAAAGTATTTCCGATCCCTGACTTATGAGAGTCTTTACTCGTGTCGGTAAATTTTCTTGTGATCTTTGGCTGGTATAGAGGTCTTTATAAAACTCTCTAGTTATTTTCAGAATGTTTTGTTTATCTGTTGTTGCCTTTCCGTCTTTATCTTCTAGCTTGTATATTTCTTTTTTACTTTGTGTGAGTTCTCTTTTCATTATCTTTAAACCTTTGTTCTTTTCTACTGTTTGAGTGATTACATTAGTATTATATCTTCTTATATCTCTTCTAATATCCGCTGAAATTCTTTTATTTAGTTTTCTATATTCTTCTTTGTTTCCCTTTTCTTTCTCGCTTAGGTTTCGTCGTATTTCCATGAGAGCTTTTGTGTCTTTGCTAATCTTTTCACTTTTGGTGTAATTTTTCTTGCAGAATTTGAGTTGTGCGTTTCTAACCGAGTCTGTAATTAATTTATTATGATCGTCGATACTTAGAGGTTTGGATTATTACTCTGTAAAGTTTCTGCTATATTTTTTATGTACGCTTCTGGCTGATTTGGTGAATTCCAAACTATGCGTTTGCCACTGTTTATCATCTTTGCTCTTTCTTTTTGTAGGTTTATCGTTATTCTAGCTCTTACTGGTCTGTGGTCGCTTCCTACTGATAGTTTATTAAGTACAGTGACATCTTGAATAATTTGCTTTTTGTCTGTTACTATATAATCATATTCGCTCTTAGTTCTTCCATCTGGACTAACCCACGTCCATTTTCTACTCTGTTTCTTCTTAAAAAAGGTGTTCATTGCATACAGTTTGTGTTGCAGTAGAAAGTTGGTAAGTATTTCGCCTCTTTCGTTTCTTACTCCGATTCCAAAATCTCCGATTGCTACTTCTTGTTCGTCCTTTTTCCTTCCGAGTTTCCCGTTAAAATCTCCCATTATCAGATTGTAATGGGCCGGTTCCTGCTTTTTTGCTCTTTCGATTTCCTCATAGAAGGCTTCAACAATCTCATCTTCGTAATCGCTGGTGGGGGCGTATACCTGGATTATTTTCAGATTGTATCTCTTATTTAGTCTTAGATTTATATACATAACTCTTGGGGAAATGCAGCCAATGCTCTGTATCATTTTCTGTAATTTTTTGTGTACTAATAAACCTACTCCTCCAGTTGTCGATTCTGTTTCCCCATTATAGTGGAATATGTTGCCTGATTTTAGTTTGACCTGATCTTCACCTCTTCTTTTGACTTCGCTAATTCCTATAATATCCCATTTCACATGTCTGAGTTCTTCCTCCAGTTCCGTCATTTTTTCATCTTTGGATAAGGTTCTTACATTATACGTAATTATGTGCAGCGTTCGTCGTTCTTGGTAGCCTCTTACATCCCGGAGATTCTTTGCACCCTCTGCCCGCTGTCCGTGAATCCTACCGCTACCTTGGTTGGGAACTAGCGAGCTGCCGGGGACTGAGGGCCCTTTTCTTGAATGTCTATTCATGCTGAGGGGTTTTGGCATTTAAACACCACGCTTGCCAGGCGGGTTGGTGAGTTGGTTTGGGAAATTGGTAGGATAGTAGGTATTGGGTAGGAATGGGTTTAGGACATGATTTCTCTCCATAGGAGTTGAGAGACAATCAAGGCTCGCGTAGGGCAGGGTCGCATCCCTGAAGTAAGTCTATCCTCCACTGGGATTGTGGAGGAGTACTTACCCGCTACCGCTTTCAATGTCATATGTAGGCCAAATTCAATGTCATATGTAGGCCAAATTCAACTAAAATAATTAAACATCCTATGTGATGAGATGATAAAATTTAAATGTTATTGTTAATAATATTCAGGCTAGGTGTATCACCGATTTTTGGTGATATGTACCACGGCATACTTGAATATAATTATTGTTAAAACTTACAAATTAGGAAATCTTTCAACATTTTAAAGATGAAGGGAGATAGGTATAGGAAACTTAAATATAGATTGAAAGCTAAGTAAATTTTCTAAATAACAGACTAATAAAATATAGGATATTTCATTTAAAATAAGTAAGGGAGAGGCGTCCACAGTGAGACGGTTTTTAGTGATTCGAGATTTTTTCACAACTTTTTGTATATATAATATATATTGAAAACAAACAAATAATCCAGTAAATTTGCCTTTATTTTACAAAAGTATACAACAGAAATAGATTTGCAAAGTGTCTCACTGTGTCCCACAATGGTCCACACTGAGACACAGTGGTCCACAACGAGACAACATTTTGCCTCTTTGTTTTTCCATATAACACTGGTACAGGTAAGATCATCACTATGTCTTGCGATAAAACACTAGCAACTTTAGGAATGTTTGGATAAAAGCACTTGTTCGATTTATTTTTTTTTTTCTCAGATAATTGATCTCAAATTTGAAATAATCGGAAAGGTTAGTCAGTAAGTAAGATTAGTTTGCCAACAAAATATTCTACTGACTTTTTGTTTGCGAACTAAACAAGAACATAGTCATCAATGACTGCATTTCTATCCAGTTCTTCGAATCCTGTTATTGGAGAATCAAGATCGGCATAATATTCAGATGACCTGTTCAAGGATTTTGCTTGATCACTTAAAGAACTATTTTCGGATTCGATAAATCGTTTTTTTACTGTCTTAGCTCTAGCTTTATTTTTTGTATCCAAGAGTTGTAAAAACCTCGACATTCAAGAGTTGTTAGGCCGTAGTTCATTTTTGAACACATTCCGAGGTATTCTGCCAGTGCAAATTCTTGTTCTTTCGACATAATTTGGTGGCATTCATAGAATGGTCTCATTTTCACTTCGGTATCAGGATTATTCCTTTGTTTTTTCACGTATCTGAAATAGAAAGATTATTGTTCATTGAAAAAATAAAATCTTTTACTCGAAATCTAATCGTTCCTCATTTCATTTACAATTTACCTTGCTAAAGTCTGAAATGACACCCCCTTCTGTCCTGCTGCTTTTGCAATATGAATCCTTCTTTTGTGACTAATTCCACAGTTTCTCTAATTTGACTGTCAGAAAAAAAAGCAATGTTACTCTTTCTTTTTCTATTCCTTGCCATGATGTACAAAAAAGAAGAAACAAATAGTATGAGTTTGTATTCTTCAACTATCGTCCTCGATGGGGTACAGTGAGATGCGTCTCAGTCTGCCCCACTAAGGATTGTCTCACTGTACCCTACAGGTACAATTTCACCAAAGTGTGATATTTTTTCTGAATTCGATAAAATAAAAATAATATCGCTACGTAATTACATATAATATAAGAGTAGAAAAGGCAAGAGCATCGTTCACTAGCATGAAGCAAATTTTCACCTCTAAAAGCCTCACCCTACCTCTCAAAATTCGACTTCTGAAATGTTATGTATTCCCGGTTTTGTTATATGGAATGGAGGCGTGGACAATGACCGCAACATTGATGAAAAAAGTAGAGGCCTACGGAATGTGGGCTTACCGACGTATATTACGTATATCCTGGACTGAGCACGTGACCATCGAAGAGGTACTACGCCGGATAGGTAAAGAGAGAGAGGTAGGAATAAGTATAAAGAAAAGAAAGTTGGAATACTTGGGTCACGTTATGAGACATAATAAATATAGAGTACTACAACTGATCGTTCAAGGGAAAATAGACAGCAGAAGGGGTCCAGGGAGGAGAAGACACTCGTGGCTCCAAAACTTGCGGCAATGTTCGGATTGTCATCTGCTGAACTATTCAGATCTGCTGTAAACAAAGTCAGAATAGCCATGTTGATTGCCAACGTTCGGAACGGACAAGGCACGTGAAGAAGAAGAAGAATTACATATAAAAAACCTAAGCTTTACTTACCATCAATATCAAAGTAAAACACTAACTCAATGCACAACCGAATAATATCGGTCGATGTGAGGAACAATATAATTACTTTCAGGAGCAAAAATCACACTAGTAGTGTGATGAAAATCACCATATTTTCTGGTAGACACTACGTATTGAACTGTTGAGACAACCTTATGGTGGGGATAGCACACAAAGGCTATTGATATGTCCTCAGAAAATGCATCGTCTCACAGTGGAACATGTCTCACTGTGGACCACTCTCCCCTATGTTATTACAGCTTGAATTTGCTATAGAAAAATCTAATATTTTGACCACCCAAGACAAAATTTGTCTTTAATTCTTAGAATCGTAGACATTTAATTTTTTCTGAAATCCTACATTTTTAGAAAAATCGAAATAAGTCAAAACACTCAGTCAATAGGGAACTCTTATAAAAATATAGCTTATTTTTTATGCACAATTCAAAAATGCATCAAATATAGGGTGTTCCATAAGAAAAAATATAACCTTGATATACCACTATTTTTTGGAGTACTCTGTATAATTCACATTATTTTTTAATTGTAGCGTTAATTAAATATTCTTGATTTTGCCATATCGTATCTATTCGGGTCTTGCTACAAGACTTCAATCGTGTGGAGTGTCTGAATAAAATATTCTGTACAATAAATAAATTTATTTATACACAATACATATTCAACATCTATGAATGTAGAAAATATATATATATATATATATATATATATATATATATATATATATATATATATATATTATGTGGCTACATGGGTTTTTGCATCCCCTTCGTTGTCGGTGTAATTCGTGCATTCCGTCTTCTAACAGACGCTCGTGAATCAGTGCAGTTGTTTCGAATTTTCTCCTTACTAGTATATTATTTGTACTTAGATATTTTAATTTTATTTTTTTACTGATAATAATTATTGCTTCATCTACAAGCATGCATCTCATATATGTATAGATATCTTTGTTTATCATGTTGGGTTGTGTTTTAAGAAATCATAATAATGTGTACTAAATATATATACTTTACTAATAATATATCAATGTATATATACTATTCACATTAATAATAATCGGTATATATACTAAAATATATTTTCAACAAATTAAGTTATTTCTAGAGTAGACTGCACGATCTTTAGAAATGTTTTCACAATGCTCTAATTATATGTTTAGTTTTTTTATTACGACAGTGGAATTTATTTATTTCAATTGGTAATGACTGCAGTAAAAAATGTTAGAAACTAGTAGTCCAGTCGTCAGAGGGTTGACCCCTAAAAATCATACGAACAAGCTGAATTTTTCTGGGAATATTAATTTTGAGACTCCATAAAATATGCAAAAAAGTTTACCATTTTTACCCCTGGGCTTTCTCCTAAAACCCCCCTCATAGGGATGTTAAAACGCAATTAAATCGATTTACCAAGAATCAGTACGCCACACAGACAAAAATGTTTTAAATAAAAAATGTAGCTGAGATAATTCTAAATAAAAATGTTTATGAGCACTTTTTGTGCAGAATGAAACGTTTTCTCGGAAACAACTCTTGAAGCAACCGTTAATTTTAAATGTCAGTTACGCACGCGAAATAAATGTTCAACAAAATTGTATCAGCTTGACGGTAAAAATTCGATATCTTTTAATCCAAGTGTCCTATCGACAAAAATCAAGGATGCGTTTTAAAGATATAGAGTGCAGCTTTTGTATGTAGTTTCCGTATTTTGCCAAAAATAAACTTAGTGTTTATAAAGGTGTCAAACAAATAAACGTATCGCGACTTGGCATGTTTTACGATTGAGATCAATGAAATCGTGAGATCAATGAAATTGATCACTTTTATTGACTATTCATAGTAAAATTTCCATTTTTAGAGATCAATCTTTAAAATCTATGACATGAAATTTTAATTTTAAGTTGTGGCAACAAATATGAGGCGTTTGAAATACAGTAATTAATACCCCGACTTACGCTACCTCGACTTACGCGAATTCGGAGTTACGCGATTTAATTTTCTCGTCTATTCGTTTTTTGTTTGAACGCAGCGCAGTCAAGGCCAAGCGCCGGCGTTTGTTTCTGACTCCCTCCTCCCGCATTATTATTCGTTCAATTTACAACCAGTGTTCCCAAACCTACCGATAAATCGGTAGATCTACCGATTTCGACGTATTTCTACCGATCTACCGACACAGGCTTAAATTCTACCGATTTTTATATTTAGATAGAAATTTTTACTTATTCTTAAATTTGAGAAGAAATATGTAAGAGACAAAACAATTTTTCTTCCGATACGTGTAATTTGCATTGAGCATTTTTGTGTATTCACGAAAACGTGTGAAAACATTCAAAAATTTATTCTTAAATGATACCTAAGCGGTACTTTACAAAGTACACGATGTCATAAAAGCTAATAATGCAATAAATGAATCCAAATCCATTGTGATCCCGACCGCTTGGTTCTGGGAATTTGTCAAGTTAGGAACGGAACAACGCATAGTTAATCTAAGCTTCCGAGTGCACCTCACATAAAAACTCGGTAGTTTGTTTGTTGAATATTTCCTTGTAAAAAGGTTTTATACTTGAGTTTTCGTTTCTCGGATAAGTATTCGATTCCTAGTCACAGACTCATTTAAAGATTTAAATTTCAGTCAGTTGAGGTTTGTGAAGTCGTAACTCGTAACGTCGTGTTATTGTATTAGTAGCGTAATTTTTTATTGTACGCGTAACAATAATTTAATAGTTATGACGTCAAGTTCTGAAAGTGATTCAAACCTAGGTGAAACAAGTAGCAGGTGTCTATTTCAATATTTCATTTAGTTTGAGATTATATTATATGGTTTAAAATAAACATGACAAATAAAGTTTTTTAAGTCCTCTTTTTTTTTCTCTCGTCTACTTAGTAGAATCCAGACCTTAATATTTATGTAGTATATTTACCCAATATAAATGTGACAACTTCGTATTTCCCACTTCGTTACTGTTGGATGTTACTGCCAGCCAAGTGCCAACGTGCCAGCAGTGCCAACCTTCTCGTTTTAAGTTTAGTATCTCGGTTCTCATTTTTTTATTTTATTAGATTTAGATGAATAAACATATTTTATTTTTTCTTAAATAAACGAATTGCAAAACATTATGAAATTTAAACAAAATAGTATATTTTGAAAAATCTACCGATTTTACACCACAATCTACCGATTTTTTTAACAAATTCTACCGATTTTATTTTTTTAAGTTTGGGAACACTGTTTACAACAGGCACAGACGTGTAGTGCGGAATCGGCGCGTATGTACATAAGTTACGATTTTGTGTTTTTTTGTGCGTTGTGCGACGACCTGAGATATTTACTATAAGTAACTATGGCATCCAAACGAAGTAGAACCGACTCTTTTGCTTTAAACGAGAAAAGAAAAACATTATCTTTGGAGAGTGTAAACTTAACATTATTAAAGACTACGACGCAAAACTAAAAATTTGTGATTTAGCGAAGAAGTATGATCTACCGTAATTGACAGTCAGATCAATTACGAAAAGTAAAGAAAAAATTCTCGAAGCTGTGAAAAACGCTCAGTCTTTGAATTCAAGCATCATTCGTAAACGGCATGGTATTATCGCTGAAATGGAAACATTGTTAAAATTATGGTGTGATAATCAAGTAAGTGTGGAAAATTATCCTGTTGATCAGAACACGGTGTGCTTTCAAGCTAAAGAAATTTTTGAGAAATTAAAAGAAGGAGCTGGGGAGATGGCTAAAGATGAAACGTTTAAAGCTAGTAACGGTTGATTCAGCCAGTTCAAAAGTCGCTGTAATTGGGATAGCATTGAAAGTGGAGAGGCGGCAAGTGCAGATAAAGAGGCTGCATCTCTCTATCCAGATACTCAAAGGTATGATAGATGAAGGTGGCTATACCAGCCAAACCATATTCAACGTAGATGAAACTGGCCTGTTTTGGAAGAAGATGCCTAAAAGAACTTTTATTGCACGTGAAGAGAAAACTTTTCCAGGTTTTAAAGCCGCCAAAGATCGATTGACAGTGATGCTTGGTGCGAATGCAGCAGGTGACATTAAATTAAAACCTCTCTTAGTTATCGCTCAGAAAATCCAAGAGCATTGAAAAACAAATCTAATGCTGGTTTACCCGTGATTTGGAAGTCGAATTGTAAAGCTTGGGTGACGGCCTCCCTTTTTGAAGACTGGTTTGGTCATCATTTGAGTTATCAAAACATTCAAAGCTTATTACACGAGACGATCGTTTGCACATCTGCATAAAGCTATGAGACAAAACAACGAGCTCTCTGTTAAAGAATTTTGAAAACAATTCAACGTTTTAGAAGCGGTGAAAATCATTGGAGAATCTTGGGATGAAATTTCACAAAAAACTTTAACTGGCGTCTGGAAAAAACTCTGTCCATTTTTTTTTCTCCATGGAGACTCAGGCGGAATCAGTGCCAGGGCCTGATGAAATTTGCAATGTGATCAAAGATGTTGTCGAACTTGGTAGACAAATAAATTTAGAAGTGGATAGTGATGATGTTCGAGAGCTGTTGGATTCACACAATGAGGAGCTTACAATTGATGAGCTCATAACAATGCGTGTACAAGAGGAAGAAATTAATAATCATGATTCTTTGGACCCAGTTCAATTAGAAGATCAAATGACAGTTGGAAACTTGACAGAAGCCCTCAGTTCGATTGAAAAAGGGTTAACAATTTTGGAAAGTATAGACTCCAATGAAGAGTGCATTTTTGTTACAAAACATGGAATAAAAAAATTACTAGGATGCTACGAGGAGATATTACGGGAGAAGAAAAAATCATTGACTCGTCAGAAGACTTTGTTACAATTTATGAAACCTTCTACATCAAAATAACTTCGGATTGTGTTTATAAACTTTATTAATTTAGTTTGTCATATTATCTAGAATTAGATTGTACTAATTATGTCCTAAATTATTGTTTTATTTAGTCTCCAGTCCCACTTAAACATACTTGTATGTCTTTATATGCAAAATTGTACCCCGACTTACGCGAATTCGACTTACGCGGATAGCGCTCAGTCCCACCTATCGCGTAAGTCCGGGGTATTACTGTATAAATAAAAAACGCAGAATTTAATGTTTTACATTACAAACGATCGCTAGTTACAAGAAATGCCTCCAAAAAGACGGTTTTGTGTATAGTTTATAGCAGGAGTTTGGTTCTTTTGAAAAACGTACTAGTGTAATTAAAAAAAAAAGTCTAAAACGTTTTAGATCCAGTGTGATGTAAATCCAGCCTTTTTTAAACATATTTTAAATGCCTCACATTTGTTGCCAAAACTCAAAACTAAAATTTCATGCTATAGGTTTTGAAGGTTAAGCTCTAGTAATCGAATCTTTATAGTGGCCAGTCAATGAAAGGGATAGACTCTGAGATAGCGCG
>NW_027312209.1:0-35371 GCF_040954645.1 Diabrotica undecimpunctata | reverse complement strand
ACGCGCTATCTCAGAGTTTCAATATATTTTGTAATAAGTTTATAAGCCTTTTGTTTTAGCGTACCATATATGGACTCTAGGCTAAATGGGTATGTTTTGTTTTAGTTTGACTCTTCAAGAAACTTAGGATATCATTGAATCTGACTGAATGGTGGGAAGTCGATGACGTTTCTAAAATATATAGCTCCACCCGACGAAACACAATGTGTCAGATGAAGACTCAGCTGATGAAGGCTCTGGAGTTTGTTAGACAATTTGTCAAGTCATTAGTTACAAGCACAAGCCGAAGCTGTTTCCGTAAGCGGTAGAAGGATAAGTTATAAACAGTATGAAGAAAATTTACCCACGTCTTACACTAAACGAAAAGAAAATAAAATAAATATTGCGCCAAAGATAATTTAGGAAGAAAGAAAATTTACCAACTACTTTCACCCTAAACAGAATAAAGAAATAAAAATATATAATTGGGCAAAAGATACAGATTTGGTTTGTACCTGGGCAAACAACAATTTCATGACAGCTGTGATAGGCAGTGCCGTATGAACGCAACACCAAAAATGTGATTGGGATAAACACGTTTTGCTTCCTTTCCTAGAAAGAACAGTTTATACTTATTTTTTTACTGTTTTAATGTTTAGGTTTCTTACGTTTATTTGATTTTTCAATAAATTAAAAAAAAAACGTTATTTCAACATACTTAAATTCTAGCGTTCCATATAAGTCACGGCCTCTAACTCAAAAAATATTTAAACAAATGTGCTAGTTTAAATTATATATTGCTTAGGAATATGTGTCTCATGTCTATGTTTTAAAATTAGGATTGTAACTTAAAAAATGTTAATGGCTTTATATGAATTTCAGTTTATTTATTGAGTGACGAGACCACTACTCTGGAACGGTGGTTAAGGTTTTAGCCGGAACACGGTTAATCTGGCACTACCCTGAGGTCTTTTGGCCTAGGTCATACTCAGCCGGGAAGTGTCAGGGTGTCTTCCTTCGTAACATTAGATGTCTAAAAAAGATTTCCCCACCGCTGCCTGTCAGAATTAAATGAATACGTTCTTAGGCTCTTATTGTATTCTGGCAATACCGCGAAAAACAAAAACTTAGCTCCGTGGTACAAACCTTTCAATGCCGACTAAATATAAGTTATTTATTAGTTAACTGTCAGAAACATTACTAAAAGTGAACTTGTAATGGTTTACCCAATAATCTCTTACAGCTTTAAGAGAAGGCAAATTGCCTTAAAATCTATAAATGTTTTAACCACTATCCTTTAGGAAGTTTATGTAGATAGTCTAGTATAATTCTCGAAAAAACTTTTTATAATTCAGGATAACGGTAAATCCATTGTTACTGCGGTTTTGTAAATGTTTTTTTAATATTTTTAATAATTGGTAATAGTGCTAAGAAAGAAAAAGACCATGAATATTGTAAATTTCAGAACGTTTTATTTTAAAACCAAGTGGTTACGCCAGAACCCAAACATCTAGTAATGGATGGAGTTTTTACTTAAATTAGAAGGTTGTAAAGTACTGAAACAATGAGAGTTGATTATGAAGTCTTACAGATAGAAAAATTAAATTATCTACCCGCAATAAATTCCAAAAATCTAAAAATCTGAGAAAAGTGAATAAAATGACCACAAAATAATTGAATTAAAAGTGATAACTACATGAAAAATAAAATGATTATCTTTAATTGTACGTTTATTTCAATTAATACTCTACTTTAACTGTGAATTATAATCAAGATATAACCTTTTAATTCGAGGCTATTTCTATTTAAAAAAAAATGAACATGTCGTCGCACTCCCATATTTTTGGACCTTTTCATAAATCGTTCATTGTTTGGCGCTGCCATTCTTTAACTCAATTAATCAGTTCATAATACATAATCTGATCCATTCCGTTTTTTCCATTCGGTCTCTCGCCCATTAACGATGAACTCACCGTTCCAAAATGATTTATTTAAACTATGGTCACTCGGCACAGTGTTGGGAGCATGTGAGTTGGTTAAAACGAAAAACTAGGTACTGTTTTATCCTATTTATTTTTAGTTTTATTTAGAATTTGTCGTTCTACAGAGATAACTAATGTGAAAGTAATAATTATTAATATATTCGTCTTTTTCGAAACTTTCATCTCTTTTGAAGTCAAATACATACCATACTAATATCCAGGCATGTTTGGAGTAATCATATTTTGGTATTTTGTAGTAATATAATATAAATCTATACATACCTATACATTTAGGTGACAGGTAAATACTGTTCATACCACAAAGCCCCACTTCTACAATTTTTGTTACAAAGTCTGAGAAGAGTCCAATTCTTCTTCTTCTTAAAGTTCCATCTCCTATCGGAGGTTGGATATCATAATGGCATGGTCACTTTGTTGGCTGCTGCTCTAAAAAGGTGTAGTGAACTACAGTTAAACCATTCTCTAAGGTTCCTCAGCCAGGAGATGCGTCTTCTTCCTATGCTTCTTCTCCTTGGATCCTTCCTTGCATAATAATTCTAGGCATTGTTTTTTTCTTCTCTGGTTATGTGACCCAAATACTCTAGTTTTCTTCATTTTATGCTGTTCATTAATGTCTAACTCCTTATTTGGACGTCGTAGTACCTCAGCATTGGTAATCCTTTGAACCCACTGAATTTTTAATATTCTTCTGTAACACCACATTTCGAAAGCTTTATTTTTCTTATGTGTTGTTTCTTCAATGTCCCAAGCTTCCATTCCGTAATAGCAAGATAGAAAATATGTAACATCTTAGAGCCCTCAATCTGAGATGCAACTGAAGGTCTCTGTGGGTAAGCATTGTCTTCATTTTCACAATGCTTGCCTTGCAGTTTCAATTCGGACTTTGATTTCTCTGCTTTGGTAATTTTTTGTCATCAACCCAGGTTCCCAGATATTTGTATGGTCTCTACTTTTTCTATTTGGGTTTGCTCTATCATTAATCTTTCATTTCCATGTTGCGTTTTTGAGACAATCATAAATTTAGTTTTCTCTTATTTATTTTTAGTCCGTATCTAATGCAATAATCGTTAATTCTATTTGCCAATTCTTGTAGCGATTCCAGGGTGTCTGCCATTATAACGGTGTCATCAGCGAATCAATCATGTTATTTACTATTCTTTCGTTTAGAGAGATTCCATCACCCAGATCCGCTATCGCTTCCTGGAATATGGCTTCACTGTACACGTTAAAGAGTAATGTAGCCCTGTCTTACTCCTCTCTTTATATCTATATTTTCGGACTTTTGTTCTTCTATCTTTATATTGGCCTTTTGATTCCAATACAGATTGATAATGATTCGTAGGTCTCGTCTGTCTATATCTTTGTTTCTCAGTACTTCTATTAGTTTTTCATGTCGAACCTGTCGAATGCCTTTTCGAAGTCGATGAAACAGGAATAAATATCTAGGTTTATATCTAAGCATCTTTAAGAGAGGACAATAAAAGCTAAACAATCCCTCTCTCGTTCCCAGTCCCTTGCGGAACCCAAACTGAGTATCATCCATATCATCTTCTAGTTATTCAATATAATCTTCAATGAATCACCTTTAGAAATATTTTGAGGGTATGGCTTATTAGTGATATTGTCCTATAGTCTGAATAATATTTGGCATATACTGTTTTTGGTATTGCTACAAAAGTGGACACCAACCATTCCTGTGGGATTTTTCCAGTTTTTATATACTTCATTAAATAGGTCCAGAAGTACAGGTAGAGTTTCATCGTCTAGACATTTCAGTAGTTCCGCATGTATTTCGTCTGGACCTACAGTTTTTTCCGTTTTTTTGCCTTTCGTTTCGCTGTCGATTTCTTCCGGTTCTTGTCGATTATCCTCAAACAGATCTGTTATGTATGTCTTTCATTTTTTTAATTTCTCTTTAATTTCTATAATGATTTTTCCATTTGCGTCTTTCAGAAGGGCATCTTTCTTTTTTTTCTCAGTGTATTTGTCATTTCCTTTATTTTCTTATGCATGTTAAAGCTATCATACTGTTTAGCATATGCCTCTATTTCACTGCATTGATTAGCAAGCCAGGTTGATTTGGCCTCTTTATTTTCTTTCCTACCAATCTCTGTAGTTCCTTGTATTTTGCCTTACCCTGCCTTTATGTTTCCTTCTTTCCTCCATTAGATCTAAGATTTCTGAAGTCATCCATCTCTGTTTTTTTCTTATTTTTGTCTGCAGTAGCTTTTCTCCTGCCTTTATTAAAGTTTCCTGTACCATGTTCCATTTGTCATTAACATCTGCTGTTTTTATCACGTCTTGGTTTGATTTATTTGTTATTATTTATTTCTTGTTTTAAACTCTGACTTATAGGTTCTTCTTTATCTTTGAGACATCAAACCGTGGTATATTTGTTTGTTTTGGATCTTCTTCAATTCCAGTCCAATTCTAATGTTATATAATTCAAAACTGTGTGTTGAGCTATCAGTTAATTGTTTTTGATTAATGTTATTTATAAAAGATATTTATTTTTCTATAAGTGATTAAACTATTTTTGAGGAAAACGTAAATGACGCAATTTACAGATGGGAATTTCAACATTAACAGGTTGACTACCACAAAAAAAATGTTTAAAGAACTCCCTTGGTGCTTAGTTGAAAAAAGTGCATCTGGCAACCAACTGGAATACTTCCATTACTAATGCTTCACCAATTTTATTTATTAGTTCCATATTTTGGAAAAATATGCCAGCGGTCGAATACGACCGCCGCGCCGGGGCGTCGGCGATACTTATTCGACCGCCCGAACGGTCGTTTGGGCGGTCGTTTTGTTTGTGATGAGACGTGCCGTGTATTATTCCACCGAGTGGTTGTTTTCACTAATATTTCATCAGTTTCATCATTTCCTAACTTTATAATCTTTACCAAGCTGCTGTAAAAAAATATGTAACGATATTTTCAAATGAACTACCTATCTCGTATATTATTTTTACCTAAACTAAAAATATGTGTAAGTAACTATCTATGCCAAAATAATAGTTGTTTTGGTAAATTACCGCCTTTTAGGTGTTTGTCCAATAATATCATAAACATGTCTAATATCTGTCAAAATCGTCTAATAAATGTATGTTTTTTCAGGTTTTTGTATTGTTTTTTATTTATAATAAATGGTAAACTTTTAAATTAATTTGCAAATACCATAGATCCAGAGAGCATTCATTACCTTTTAGGAAAACCAAAGTTTGTTAACCAATAGTTTGTAAGTATTTATTTTTTGAATACATTAAAAAAAAACTAAACTGTCCAATAACTATGCTATTACAATTTACTAAAATTAATAAATCGTCAATACAAATACAATAATAATAAGGTAAAACAAAACCAATCTATTGCAAAATTTAAATAAATTCCAAATTGAATAATTTACCTTAGGTTAGTACCCATGTAAATTTTTGATAGGTTTACGGTTGCAAAAAATTTTGTTTTATTTAGATGACAAATCTAATAATGTCAGTTTTTTTTATTCTGACCTGACCTTCTATTCTTATCGTCCAGCGATGAATCGATAAAGCGATATAGTTCCGATGACTCTGAGATAGCGCGGAGCAGAAAATAATTTTAAAAATAAACGTTGAAAACTAAATACTCTTGTTGCAAAAAGAGTAACTGGTAATGAGCCATACTGTTCTTAGTCTTTTTCAGCCGAGATAACATCTCAAAGAAATACACTTTTTGGGTGAAAATTCAAAAAATATTATCCAACTACGGCCTTTGGATGCGAACACTGCTATTTCCTCGGAAGAATTAGATGACTTTTTTCAAGTTACAATCGATCAATAAAGGCAACAAAACAGATTATCATCTGAGAAAAATGAAGACCACAAAACTCAGGAAAATTCTGCTGATGGATACAAACAACTCTCATGGAAAAAACCTATTAGAAATCACAAGATTTTCAACTATTCTGCAGATGCTGGATTACAGGCAAATTACGCTGCAGCTCTTATAAAATAAAAAATTGCCCCCCTATAATTTTTTCGAATTTTCGTGGACGATGAAGTTATAGATAAAATGTTTAATGAAACTTATATACCACCCAGTTTCTGTATATTGATGATATCAGTAACGAATTTACACTGCATCTATGTTCCAACAGACAGAAAAGAATTGATACAGTTTACAGTTTACAGATACTGCCTTCTAAGGACAAATACTGGAGCACTAACAGTATTTACAAAAATTGTGTGGTTTCGAAATTATGCCAAGAAACCGATTTCAGATCCTTTTAAAAATGTGGGCACTCATCCAATAATACCAATTATCCAGATGGTGACCGGGTGATGGGATGTAATGGGGTAGTAAAGCGCAACATATAGCCACTCCTATTTAAATGTAAATCTCACCTGCTCGTATGATGATCTAGATCATGGTCTTCTGGTACATCCTGCTAGATAACTAACGAGGCTCTGACGTCCGAGTGTTTACCGGGATAAGCAATCCACCATTTACTGGCCAATGGCTTAGGGCGGATGAGCTAGTAAGTGGAAGAACACTCTGTTGTCCTGAGACTGAGAAATTGGTCTCGAAGGCGGAAGAACCAAGAAAGTGGTCAACGGCATCAGAATGCAGAAGGTAACGAGAAACCACTGCATTAAAACTCTGAGATAGCGCGTATCTCTAATATAAATTATAATGGCTAGCACTATTTGCGCAAAGACATTATTGATTATGGTAATCGGAGGACCAAAATCCGGCAGGGGATGACAACCATCAGAACGCAAGGCCTTCTCGGTTGTCAACATGCAAAACCCTTGCACAAAAAACCAAAAAAAAATACTCAACCCTCTCAGGTAAAAATAGCTACATACACACCATTATTTATATCATTTATTAAGTAATAAAATATGATAAAAAATAAACTGGTAGATAATACACAGGTGTCAGTTCATTCACAACCTTGGTGCTTGTTTCGGTTTTCTTGAAGGCAGAGGAACACCTGACATGTAGAACATAGATTATGGCTGACTTGACGCACTGGCATAGTTCATCGTATAGCTTAAAGCAGTTTCTGTTTTTTTAGATACAGAGGGAATACCTGGCACGTAGAACACCTGATTCTGACTTGGCAGAACATCCTGGCATTTGGCATCTATTCTTCTTGGCCGGGGTTGAGATTTCTGGTAAATGCAAAGTGTGCTTTTTATGGAGCAAGTCTGGTGGGTGAGATACCCTGGGTTACTTCTTAAGAGGGGGCAAGGAACACTGATAATCTGGATCACTATCCTCCGAGCTCTCCTGAATGACCATGGGCTAGGAAATAAGCACTACCCTTCTTTAAACTGAAGAGGTTCATAATTTATTTTCTGTGGGTTCCTAAAAGTCGCTGATCTCGTCGGTATTCGATCCGTGATGCTAAAATTGCGAAGTCAAAACATGCATGAAACTTTTGACTGTCCATTTTCTAGTTCGCACAGAAGTCCTGTATTAACTTATCATTAGATCTAAGAAGTCAATGCCTCCCATATTGACATTGTTTAACCTTAACTATCAGATGCCTGTTGACTTCAATTAAACCCTCTTTTGTATTTTAAACCATCTTCTACACTTATCGACAGGTTGTGAGCCCCTCTTTTTGACATCAAAATAACGGCTTTATATCAAACCATTTTACAACAGACACATGCCCGTCTGATCTTATACTCTCAACCAATCGCCTCCTAGCTTCTTTTTTCAATCAGTATCACTTCTTAGCTTAAAGTTCTTGGGTATTCTTATTTGTTTCATAGTACCAGTACCTGTAGCTTCTCTTTCTGAATGTAATAAATCTAAAAGATATTCAAAATAAAATCTTCTTCTTAGGAGTGCCATATCCCTACGGAACGTCGGCGACTACCATGCTTATAATATTTTTATACCGATCTCGGTCTTGCGCTACGTGTAGCAATTGGTCCGCTGTCAAACCTGTCCACTGCCGCAAATTCCTCAACCAAGAGAGTTTCTTCCGTCCTACTCCATTTCTTTCCTTCGATTTTACGTTGAGAATTAGCCGAAGGAACTCATATCTTGGTCCTCTGATTATATGTCCAAGATATTCTAGTTTACGCCTCTTAATAATATTTAATAGAGTTCGTTGATGTCCCATTCTTCGAAGAACTTCTTCGTTTCTGGTTCTGCTAGTCCATGGAATTTTTAGTATCCTTCGATACAACCACATCTCAAACGCCTCGATTTTATTCATGATATTGGCGTTTAAAGTCCCAAGTTTCACATCCATACAAAGTACAGACCACACGTAACATCTTGTAAACTTTACACGGATTTCCAAATTAATGAGTTATTGGATAATAGAGGCTTGAATTTTTGAAATGAGTTTCTTGCCTGTTCAATTCTACATCGAATTTCGAAGGATGGATCTAGATTTTGGGTAATCCAACATCCAAGGTATTTGAATCTCTGAACTCTCTGCAGCGGTTGTTGGTTTAATATCAGTTGGGTTGCGCCGATATCCACTTTACTAGTCACCATGTATTGAGTTTTATCGATATTTATCGACAGTCCCCAATTTGTGCATTCCATGTCAACTCTATTGATTAACTCCCGCAGATCGTCGATGTTTTCAGCCTAGAATCACAGGTATCGTCGGTGTACCGTATATTGTTAATTATTTCTCCTCCTATGATAATTCCTTTTTGATCTTTTAAAGCTTCCCTAAATAGATTCTCAGAATACACGTTAAAGAGGGTGGGAGATAGTATACAGCCTTGTCTTACGCCTCGTTTAATATTGATTGGCTTTGATTCTCTGTTGTTGGTATTAATTATGGCTGTTTGGTTCCAGTAAAGTTTGGCAATAAGTTTGATGTCTTTTCCTCATCTAGTTGGATGCTCTGCAAGGCGGTAATTAGTCTGGTATGCTGAACGCGATCAAATGCCTTTTCAAAATCAATGAAGCACATATATACGGGTTTTCTTACCTCCCAACATCGTTGAAGGAGTGTTTGCATAGAAAATAGTGCTATCTCTAGTTCCAAGGCATCTCCGGAACCCGAACTGCTCTTGACTAATTATTTCTTCGCACTTGTTGTTAATTCGATTTAGAAGAATATGCAACAGTATTTTAACGGCATGGCTCATTAAACTAATGAGTCTACAGTCGCTACATTTCTTAACGTTTGGTTTCTTAGGTAGAGGAATAAAGATCGATTTTAACCAGTCCGATGGAATTTCACTGGTATCATATATTTGATTGAAAAGTACAGTGAGTTCTTTTATATTGTCATTTGAGAGTAATTTAGCCATTCGCTGTATATTTGATCTGGTCACTGGCTTTGTTGTTTTTGGCTTGGTGTATTGCTTTTTCCACTTCAGCTTTTAAGATTGATGGTCCTGTATTTGCACTTAAGTTAGGTAGTGATCCTCGATCATCCTTAAATAATGCTTTAATGTAGTTTTCCCATTCCCCCATTACTTCGTCTTCTAGGGATAGTGCATGACCTTCATTATTCGTTAATGTTATGGGTTGTATTTCTTTTGTGTATTGTAACTTCTTTTATTTTCTTATGTGTGTTAAATTCGTCATGTTTTCGTTGCAATTCTTCTAGTTCCTCACATTTTGCTTGCATCCATAACACTTTGGCTTCCCTGATTTTTCTTCGAATCAGATTATGCTTTCGGTTTATACTCTGAGTTATTTCTATTTTAAGCTGTCTTCCTTTCGTCCATCATTTTGATTATTTCATCTGTCATCCATGCTTGCTTTTTATAATGGGTGACAGTTCCACTTTGCGTTGCTGTATCGATGATACCATTTCTTTATGTTATCCCATCTTTCTTCGACTGTTGGTACATTGTATACTTGTGTGATGTTGCCTCGAATTTTTTCGTTCATTGTCTGTTCAAAGTGATGTTTAAATTCTTCTTCTTTTAGTTTTTGTCTATCGTATTTCTTTGTAATGGAAGGCTTTTTGATTGTCTTTAATTTAGGTTGATTCTAGATGCCAGTAAATTGTGATCGGTGGCTGCGACGGCACTTGGATATGTCTTAGTACATTTATATGAGTTTCGAAATCTATTGTTTATCATGATATAATCTATTTGGTTACGCATTACACTACCATGGCATCTCTCGGTGATATCCATGTATAGAGATGTCTTTTGGTTGCTTAAAACATGTGTTGGTAATAACAAAGTTTTCCTCTTGGCAGAACTCTACCAATCTATCACCTCTTTCGTTTCTTTCCCCAAGACCGAATCCTCCAGTAACTTCGGGAGTTATGTCTTCTCCTACCTTAGCGTTGAAGTCTCCCATTATTACACAAATTTCGTGTTTTTTGTGTTATTTAGTGCTTGCTTTAATACATGGTAAATTCATTAATTTCGTTGTCTGTACTGTTACTTGTAGGAGCGTATACTTGTATTAGGTTTATATTAATCTTATTTTAATAGTTATCATCATTATTCGCTCCTGAAAGAGGAACAAGTTTGTCAACCAGATTTTCAAGTCTTTCCTCAAGAATTATAGCAACACCATTTTCATGAAACGTTCATCCGTTTTTCCGGAGTAATAAGTAATATAACCTCCACTTTTTACAGTTCCCGATCCGGTCCCATCTAGCTTCGCTAATTCCAATGACTTGCAGGCCCAGACGTTTTCATTTCGAGTTGTACATTTTTTAGCTTTCCTGATTGATATAAAGTTCTAACATTCCACGTAGCAATATGTTTTATTAACGATCTATTTTTATTTTAATTTTTCCCTCCGGAGATTCTTAGCACCCCTGTCCCATTAAAGGGTCGCCGGAGACTCGGGGCCGTAGTATGATTTGTATTTGTCCATGGAGCTTTTCTTGGGAGATTTAGTGCTAGTAGTTTCCCATTGCTTTCTGCACCGCAGTATCACAGCCAGTTAAATCATTATGGGATTGCCGCCTGTGGGTGTCTGTCGTCAAACCTGCTAGATGTCGTTCTAACAGCCTTGATTCAGTAATGGCATCACTGCTGCCTAATGCCATGCCCTCAGTTGATCCGCGGGTACTGATTTTGCTAAGCCTTATTCGTACCTGCCCTGCATATCTACAGGAACGTTCCCTATCAGCCATTGGGACGCGCCGTGTCGGGGTTGAGGACATCCCCCGCCCAGTCTGTCTTACGCAAAGTATTGAGAGGCTCCTACTCAATTCAAAGTCCCTCCTCTACGCAAGCTGAGACCGGCACGAATTAAAATATCTATCCATATAAACTGAAACCGCAGGAGGAAACGTATTCAGAAGATTCAATACAGCCTTACCACCAACATCTAGAAGTTTGAAACGTTCGTCATCAACTATAGGGTCACCTTTTCCCTGGTAAAAGAAAAAAGTCAGTGGCAGTCCATCTGCAGTGGCTACGACAAAAAATTTTTCAACCACATGGATTGGGCTTTGTTTGATTACTTGTCTGGCTGGACAATGCCCCCAGAAACAAATCATTTTTTCGTCTATAGCTACTACTTGACGCTTTGGATTTAGCAAACAACCTGTTTTAACAGACCCGATCAGACGTTCTACTTTCCAAAACTTGTTGGTGTGCTTTTTTTTTGTTCATCCGTTACGTCACCATCATACACAACCTTTAGATTCTTTCGTATACAAAAATATTTATCCCTTTGCATAAGGTTACTTATACATTCTCCTTTGGTTTTTCGGACCCAATATATCCTAATCCGAAGATATCCCATAATATATATCATCAAACTTGCTGAAAAAAACTTTTTTACATCTTCCACACCATCCAAAAGAACTTTTCCAGTTTTTTTATCACATACGTTCTGTTTGACTGTTCTAAAATAAGTCTGAAAATACTCTCAGGAATATACTTGTTAACATAAGCATCAGGTGGAAGATTAACAGCATTTATTTCTAAAGGAGTATTATCTGGTGCATGGTTCAAAATCTGAGTTTTTTTTTTTCAGAATATCTTTCACTGCTACTCACGGCTTGTGTAACTGGAGTGTTGTCTTCGCCAGCAGTGGTATTAGAAGCCGTCCTGTTTAATGTAGTTGAGGTACCATCCGATATCGTTTCTTCCTCTTCTTCGTCAATTACCCCAATGTCAGTGGCCTCCTGCTGTGGTAGCATGTTGGATCTGCATTTAAGTCATCATCATCGCCGATGTCCGCTTCACTGTTGTCTCCATCAAAACGGTCGTCGACATATTTTTGAATATGCTTAGAATCTATTACGCATATTGAGAATTTTAAAATATTTAGTTTATCATTTCCTACTGTAAACTTGGTTTACAAGAAGTATTCCAGGTTTAGAATAGCATATAAAAATATTTATCATAAAGAATTAATCGGCCTAATAGTTTTTATTAGTATTCACTTTAAAATGTTACCAGGATCTCACAGATTTGAAGAAAAAAATTCTAATTGTATATTTTAATAATCAAATCCAAACGGTAAAAATATATATCTAAAATCCCAATGTCTCCCTCAGACGACATAAACGTTTCCATGGTACAGCTTGAAAAATGTGGACGGAAGGATAATTATTCTTAACATCTTAAAACCCTTAAAGGACCCACTTCTTCCGAATAGTTTTAGACCAATTGTTTTATCCTCTTGCATACTAAAAACTTTAGAAATCATTTTTAAAAATAGATTAGATTGGTTTTAGAACATAATCTCGTTTTAAAAATACTCAGGCAGGTTTCAGAAGAGGAAGAGGAACTGCCAACAATTTAGCCCTCCTTCATACCTTCATTTCAGAAGCCTTGATCTTCCCATTCAGTCCTTGCCGTCTTCATTGATATTAAATCAGCATATGATAATGTGAATATATATATAAACTTTACAATAAATTACAAAATTTAAATGTCCATTGTCTATAATTAATATTATGTTTTAAATTTTGCAAAACAGGCTTTTATATACTAGATCCAATAACGGTGACTTTTTGGGCCCGTCTGTAGCAACTAAAGGTTTACCCCAGGGTTCACCTTTAAGCTCAATTTTATTTAATATATACATATTGGATCTATTTTCCATTCCTTCCTAAAGATATAAATATTAATAGGGTATGCTGACGATTTAGTTTTATATGTTAAAGGATCAGTTATCCAACAAATGGTTAATAAAGTCAATATGGCCATAGTGCAATGTACAAGAATGGTTGTTAGAACATGATCTATCTCTTTCTATAGACAAATGTGAAGCTGTATGGTTTTCGAAGGGAAAATGCAAAACTTTTACCCCAGAAAATCAAACTTAGTAACACAATTATACCATTAAAAGATCAAGTTAAATTTTTAGGCATAATTTTTCAAAATCATCTCAAGTGGGACAAGTCATGTTGATAATATATTAGTTAAAACAAAGAAAAATATTAATATTTTACATGCAATTTGCAGAGTGTGGTGGGGTGCAGACCCTAGGACTCTTTAATAGTATTTAATGCTTTAATAAGATCTCACTTAGGACTATGGTTCATTCTTGTTCAGACCTATATCTCAGAAATGTATTAATAAACTTACACAGTTTTTTTTATAGGGCTAAGAATTTCTTTAGGTTGTATGAAATCTACCCCTCACTTGGCTTTGCTAGCTGAATCGGCGCAATATGATTTAAAACATAGAAGTTTAATATTAGCTACTAAATTTTTAAGTAAGAAACTTATAATCAAACCTAATTTTTATAATGAAAGATAACTTTCCTTACTTAGTTTAATACTATTTACTATATTTTAACAAAATATATAAAGGTCATAATTTTCCATGTTATGAGATGGATTTTGATACATTAGTCAGTCCAGTAAAAACACTAAATTGCGAAATAACAAAGAATGAATATATATGATTAGAGAAAAATTTGCAATATTTACTGAAAAATATATCAATGATTTCATGTTTATTTATACGGATGCCTCAAAAAATTGTAACAAAGTAGGTTCTGGCATTTATATTCCTAGTATCAATTACAAATTTTCATCCAGACTACCTGATGAACTGTGCATATGCAAAGCAGAAAACATGGCTATATACCAAGCAGTTAATTATCCATTAATAGACAGATCAATAAAGTTATTATATTTTATTATATTTTCTGATTTCATCTTAGTGCAAATTTCTAAAATTATTAATAGCAATATTTCTGCTTTGGTAGATTATTGGTGCCTTAAAACAAAAAATCTTATTACATCTGCAAATAGAAACGGATTTGAAATACTTATCTCATGACACATGGCCAAAATAGGGAGAGATCTTAATGTTCCTTTGAATATGAAATTAGATTCCCAAGACGTGTTACCCATAATTAAGAATAAAATTTAAAAACAAATTTAATAACACTTGGAAAAACTTTAATAAGCAAAAAATCGTATCAGTATTACAGAGTACAAAATATTTTCCCTAATAAGACATGGTTTCAAAACTTTTCATATAAAGATAGGAGACACATTACAACTATTATAAGAATGCGGACCGGTCATTGTTTAACAAGTCAACATCTTTTCAAACTGAATTTGGTAGACAACCCTTACTGTGAATGTGGCCTAATAGAGAACCTAAATCATATATTTTTTGAATGTCCCATAAGGATCATTCCGAGTTTTGACCTATACACAAAATTCATTTATATGAATTATAATTCACCAATTACTATATTTTCTATATTAAATAAACTTACTGAAGAATCAGTCAGCATTTTGATAAAATTCCTTTCAATTAATAAATTAAATTTGTAATCGACAATGCTCAATACTTTTTGTAGTGTTTACTTACATAACCTATTAATTAACTAAAATTATTTGGCACAAGTAAGTGACCTCGAGTTGGTTTAGAGCCAGACTTTATCGGGGTCACCAGCAAATTGAGCTGGCTTATCACCATGACGTGAAAGCCATAGAAACAAAAGAAGAAGAAAAGAAGAAGGATAATTATCTATTAGAGATAAAGAACAAGTCTTTAAGATGAGTGTTCAATCAATGAATGAGAATTTTTTGCTAACTAAAAAACAGAAAAAATACTTACAGGAAACTTGAACATTGATTGGCCAGTCGGGACAGTCCGCCATTTTTACTTCTCCTTCATAGTTGTCAAATGCGAATGAATGAACTAAAAACTCACTCCAGCAGGTGATTGCTACCTATTGGCTTTCCAGTGAACTACTTTTCAAGGCTGCCAACCTAAACTGACATATTAGAAAAAATTCCTAACAAAGCATGTTTTATGTCGCGTGTAGACGAAGCTTGGACTAAGGAGGTTAGATTGTTTTCAACAAACATTCCAAATAACCGATAATTTTAATTTATGTTATGTTCTTATTTAACTTTTGTATGTCTTGTAGTTTTGTAATAAATATTTTTTTACATTTGTATATTTTTTATACAAAATATTCAAGATATGTTAACATTTCGATATGATTCCAGTTTACCCTATTTGTGCGATGATTGTATGCCACAGCGGACGAATACGGCAATAACTCCGCTTTCTCTACACGACCTCTGGGAAAACAGGGAACATACTGTATCAAAAGGTCGTATACGACCGCCGTGGCATAAAGTACTTATTAAACTGTCGGTTGTATACGACCGCCTGACATTCAACCTGTTAAACTCTTTGTAACATAAGGCTTCTATTTCGACTATAAATCGGAATTTAAAAAAAATTTAACCTAAAAGTACAAATTCATACTAAATATAGTATTTTGCATTCGCCTTGTATGTCTTTCATAATAATTATTGTAATAAACAAATTTACCAAGCTAAAAAATAATATTGTGTCCAAAATAATATTATGGATGCATTAAGAGACGACGACTAATAGTTTTAATCCTTGTACCTAACTAAGACATATACAACAAATAAAATTTTGTGATATTAATAAATGATTACTCTAATAATCTTGTTTTAATAAACTTTTTTTGACAAAATTACCTCTATCTTATGTATTTTAGTGTGCTGAGTCCGAAATTCATATTAAAAATGCTGTATCAAGAGAATAAAACACAAAACCATTGACTCCTGAAAGGAATTGTACATACCTATACTATCAAAGATAAGAATTAGATAAAAGGTATTATTTTAATAAAGATCATTTTAATCTATTTCGGTATTTTATCTTTTTCAAATTATTATAATGTCATTAGTGTCATATTGTGGGAAACTGTGGGTGATACGTAAAATCTAATTTTGGATTATATTTTAGCGCCAAAAAAATACATAGCATTCACATAAATTTGTAAGAAAAGTTTTTATAAATCTTTTTTTTTTGTTGCCCTGTATATATTTTTACTGTATAAAACTGCGTATTTGAATTTTTGTTTGTACAAAACATTTATACAATATAAAAAACGCCGCTGAAATTTCTGGTAATAGGACCAACTGTCCTGCTATGACGTGTGCATATTACTTGAGAAAAGACAGAAGCCCGTGCATCATCGTCAGAGGTGCCAACCAACACACGATCGAATCTAGGGATTCATGGCCCCAGCTATTCCACAAAGAAGACGTTGATGGATATTTATAACGTCAAATGTGAGTTCCAATAGGATGTAGAAGTCGATGACAAAAATGAGTGATGCGAAAGTTGTATCTGATTTCAAAAACAATCGAGGTTCGAGTATTGGAAGCGATCGAGCTACATATGAAAGGGTAAAAAAGAACGACACGTCTCAGAGAAGAGGATTTATTGACGGATGTTTATGGAAATGAGTAGAGCCTTTTATTTAAATACAGGGACAAGGTTGAACCCGTATGCAATAAAACATACTTTTATTGTTTGTAGGGGTTTATATTAAAATATTTTGCCTAAATACAATGGTAAGCGCAAAAAAGGAGTTTTATTGAAAAGAGATATTAGCTATTGTTCTTTGTTAAATTTAAAACCGACATTATATTTTAAATCTTTATTGTAAAGGGGATTGCTATGAAAATTTATTTCCATCACAATTTATACAACCGAGAATATGAAGTTGATGTCATTATGGCCTCACGCAATGCAATATAATTATTTTTATCTAGCACGTGTGTAATCATTTATTTGTGACCAAATAATGTGATGTTTTTAGGAAGTATATTGTAGTTATTATATAGGGTTGGTTTAAAAGAGTCCAACACTTTTCACGATCCCGGTTGGAAACAGGACCTACTTCAGGGATTAGCGACCCTGCCCACGCTAGCTCATGATATTCCACCAACCCACACCGTGGAATCTCATGTCCCCATAACCTTTATCCTACACCCTTCATATGTATCCCTCCTAGTCCTCAATCCTGGTGAAGGGCAGCAGCGTTCACCAGTACCAACAAAAGGCGCAAAAGAAATTATCTTGGACCGGCTTGTTATTGGATTTCCACAGGCATGACTAGGACAGTTTGAATGGCTGTGTACTGCGGTGTTGAAAGTAAACGGGATACCACAACACTACCTTTTCCCCAGGATAACTCATCTCATTATGGCAGAACAAAACAAAACACTTGGCCCTCAGTCCCGGGCAGGCCTTAGATGGTCAGAGGGTGCAAAGAATACTCCCGGTGCCAAATAGATGATATCCAACGAATTTCAACATGGAATGGTCATAGTCCTTTACGAACCAGGAAAACTACACAACCTTATAAAGAAATGAATCGGCTGAAAATAAATATAATGGGAGTCAGTGAAGTCGATGGACTGGATCTGGACAGTTTACGAAAGATAAAATTACTATGTATTACTCGTGTAGTGAACCAACAGATAGACATCACCGACATGAGTGGCTATTGCTCTTGACAGGAAGACCAGTAAATCGGTGACAGATTTTGTTCCAATTTCCGAACGAGTCATGTTGATCAAAATGACACTCAAACCAGTAAACATAAATGTGACACAAGCATATGCACCAACAGCAGATAAGTCAGAAGAAGAAATAACTAAGTTCTATAAAGATCTGGAAAAAGCAATAAGACTAACAAAGAATGAGGACATAAACATAATAATGGGCGACTTTAACGCCAAGGTGGGTAAAGGAAGATATGAAGACATAATTGGAGAGTACGGCCTTGGAGTTAGAAAGGTAAGAGGCGACCTGCTGTGTGAATTCTGCCAGGAGAACGGTTGTCGTCATGACACATGGTTTCAGCTCCCACCTCGTAAGTTATATACTTGTAAATCACCAGGAGACCGTCCAAATCGAATAATTAGAAACCAAATTGACTACGTTTTAATAAACAGAAGATTTCGTAACGCTATCAAAAGGATCGCAGCATATCCAGGTGCTGATATTGCATCCGATCATAATCCGCTAATAGCAGATGTGAGGTTAAAACTAGCAAAAATTAAGAAAACAAATACAAACACCAGCACGCCTATAAATACAAGAGAACTGAGGAGAGACAAAAATCTGAAGAGAGTTATGCAAATCAAATTAATGAAAGAATGCGAATAATAGAACAAAATAATGATATCGAAGACATGGTCAATGATATTAAAGGAACGATTCTGGCAGTAAACAGGGAAGTTAAACACAGATCAGGAAGAGAAGCATAACGAATGGATGACGGACGAAATTATGGATCTATGGAAAAGCGAAGGCAACATAAACAACAACGTAATCAAGACAAATACAAACAGATACACAAAGAAATTCCCCAGAAAATTAAGAAAGCAAAAGACGTTGGATGGTGGAAAGGTGCAACGAAATAGAACAATTGCAGGAAAAAGGAGATAGTTTTGGACTACATAAGAAGATCAAAGAATATCGAATATACACAAAAGCCACCACAGAACAAGAATACGCAACTACAGAAACGAATACATAGAGTCAGAAGAGAGATAGCAATGGCGTGGAAAGAATACGCAGAAAGACTTTTTAATGACGAAAGACCAACACAACCAACGCGCAAACTTCCTTCCGAAATAGAATATGCAGTTAGAACCACAAAGATGCATAAAGCAACAGGTCCAGATGAAATTAATATAAAAGCAATAAAACTACTAGACGAGACTCTGAGATAGCGCGTCTTGGTAAAGCTGTTCAATACAATTTATGATACTGGTTACATTCCGCGAGAATGGCTGCAGTAATCCTTTTTGATGATCCCAAAAACAGCTAATGCCACAAAATGCAATGAACACCGCTTAACCAGTTTAATGAGTCACTTGCTGAAACTCTTCCTTAGGATAGTACACTCAAGAATGTACAGGATACTAAAAGAACTTAGCGGGTCAACACAAAGTGGTTTTAAGGGAGGACTAGGAACAAGAGAGGCAATTTTATGTTTGAACACTTTAATACAAAACTGTTTAGATCAACGAAAAGATGTCTACCTCACCTTCATCGACTACGAAAAGGCATTTGACAATGTTAAACATAATATCATGATAGAACTACTACATAGGGCCAACATTGACCAGAAGGAGATCAGAATTATTCAGAATCTATACTGGAACCAAATGGCAAAGGTGAGGATTGATCAAGACCAATATACGGATGAATTTGAAATCCGGAAAGGTGTCCGCCAAGGCTGCATACTCTCTCCGATGCTTTTTAATTTATATGTTGAAAATATATTTGCGAAAGCATTAGAAGACACGGAATTAGGCATTAAGGTGAACGGCATACCAATTAGCAACCTACGCTATGCGGACGACACAATGATTATAACTGATAAATTGGAAGATCAGCAGTTATTACTTGATAGGGTGAATAGCATAGGTAAAAAATATGGCCTCAAAATCAACATTTTGAAAACGAAATATATGGTCATTAGCAGAAACCCTCCAGAAAACCCAATAATATGCATAGGTGACAATCGCATAAAACGCGTGAAAACTTTTAAATACCTTGGCACCACAATCAATGACCAATCGGATCCACAACAAGAAATAAAAACCCGAATACAAATGGCAAGACAAGCTTTTGTGAAATTGAGACCGCTTCTATGTAATCAAAACCTACATTTCGAAATACGCTACAGAATGGTCAAGTGCTACATATGGTCCATCTTGCTTTATGGCATGGAAACGTGGACTTTGGAAAAAACATCTATCAACAAACTTGAAACATTTGAAATGTGGTCATTAAGAAGAATGATGCGCATACCTTGGGTGGGGATAGAGTTAGAAACGATGACGTCCTTAAGAGAGCCGGCGTGGAGCAAAATATGAAATACCACAGTTAATCCTACAAGGGAAGATCGAAGGTAGGAGAGGAGCCGGCCGCAAACAATTATCCTGGTTAAGAAATATTAAAGAATGGACAGGAATACACAATACAGGCGAGCTGTGTCACGCCGCCAAGAACAGAATTCTAGTAATGAGATAGTCGCCTACGCACTTTGGTGTATGGCATGTTAAGAAGAAGAAGGTTAAAAGAGCATACACGTGAAGGGAAAAACTTAAAATTGTCGCTAGCACAATATAGACTTTACGTTTACATTTTAAGAGGTATACCACTTTCAATGGGAGAGTTTGGTTCTGACTTAGCCGGAAAATACCATGTTTATAATAGAATAATATTCATTTTGTACAAGTATATCTTACTGTACTATCCGTTGGAAGATAATTCAGATGAAATTTCCCATATTAAGACACAGCCGATATCAAGCACAAAATGACTGTACACCCTTAATGCTGTAACGAATAGTCACCCTTAGTATTTCGCTACATTAGGTTCAATTTTAAATTCTATCCATAGTTTAAAGATACTCTACTAAATGATACAAAGTAGGTGTAGCCAGATACGTATTTCAATTTTGAGTTGTTAACGATTAGTGAATAAAATTTTAAGCATAATTTTGTGTATCTATTTAAATTTAATCAGTTAATTGCATTTGTACTTGGATTTCAGAATTACAAATTTCAAGGTATGTAAAGCCGGTGCTTATAAGAGATTAGAAAATTTCTTAAAATTATATTCAGGTAAAAGGATAATGTTTACTTAATATCAAATGATCACTAAATAGGCTTTTGTGAGAAGAAAGTTTATTTAAAAAGAATTTCATTTTTCTTTTGTGGTTCATTTATAACAGGAGTCAGTGTAATAACTATAAATATGAGTGATATAGAAATAATTAGTAACGATGTCCTGTACTTCCTGCCACTATTGCAGGAAGTGAAGACGAGTCTAAACCTGAAAAACGTTCTGGCTATATTCATCTCACACAGGATGCAAAGCAAATCGTGCTTAACGTTTACAACAGTAAGTACTCGTTAAAAATACCCTTTAGTTAACCTTCCTAATACCGGGTGAATTTTAAAACGACCAGTACCAGGTGGGGCGACTTCTCGCCCCAGTAGTTTGGTTCACTTTAAGCGTTTTTGGGTTTTACCACTTCTTTGTGCTCTTAATACATCAACTACCAATGTCCTAAACCGTCAAAGCGATTGATTAAACCTAATTACAGATATTAATAAAAACGTTAGACCTGGGGCGGGAATTAGCCCCACCCGGTATTATGAATGTTAATCATATTTACTGATTAATTAATTCATAACAAACACAGAATTCCTAGCAGAATTTCTTAAAAAAAAAAAAATTACATATTTTTTCTTATGTTTTCGACGATGGTTAAATCAGAAACTATTAAAAAGACAGATTTTTTGACACAATAGCCACGATCCACTGTGTATGAACTTATAAAAGACTGTCCACTGTTGCGAAAAGGAAAGAAAGGATTCTGGTGCCCATCGAGTAATACCGAATTTTCATTTTATTTCGTCAGCTATACGGAAAACAATATATCATATGTATTTAGTGAATAACTTACCAACTTTAAATAAACTTTTGGGTGAATTAAGAATAATCCCCGAGTGTCATAAAACTACTTTTTGGAAGTTTTTAAAATCTAATGGTTTTATAATTATTGATGGATAAAACAGTAAATAAACGGCAGGCAATTATAGAATCCAGCTGTTTAATAAAGCGAAGGTTCCATTATTTAAAGAGTCTAAGGTCTTTTAGGACTGAAGAGAAGAACTTGTATTATTTGGATGAAACTTGGGTCGACACTCACAATACAGTTAAAAAATATTGGATCGATGGTAGTAAAAATTGCGGCACCAAATTCCTAATTAAAAGCTAATTTCTTGCAGAAATAAAAATTAAATATTTAACTGAAACCCACCGAATTCAGATTTTAATGATGATCGGTTACGGGGAGAATTGTAGAAGTCAAGTTGAAGTAGCAAACTTATTTAATCAGAGGTATCCTCAGTTGCCTAATATTGCAGAAGGTACTGTGTAAAATATGTATACACAATTCAGAGAACATGGACATGTCAAACCATTAAAAAGAAAACCAAACTTCATTGACGATGAGGTCAAAGTGGATATTTTGTTGTGTCTTTTGTTGTGTTGTATCAAGAAAGTGTCGCAGAGAATTTATATGGATAAAAAAAACTTCATCCATATAAATTGACTTTTGTGCAGAAGCTAACAGAAGACGATCCAGATCGTAGAATGGATTTCTGCAGAAGAATAATGGATAAAATTAACACAAATGAAATAGCTCTTGGCATAATTCTTTTTTCTGATGATTCAACATTTACATTGAACGGAGAGGTAAACCGACAAAACTGTAGATATGGGTCAGCGGAGAATCCTCATTAGATGCGTGAGACACACTCAATATCCTCAAAAGTTGAATGTTTGGGCAAGTATTATAGGAGATCATATTATTGGTCCTATATTTGTAAATGGTAATTTCACAGTAATACCGCATGAAACTGTCTGGTTCCAGCAGGACGGTGCAACACCCCATTATGCTTTAATGGTGAATAATTACTGGAATGAAATCTTCTTCAATAAATGGATTGGACGAATGGGTACTATTAAGTGTCCAGCTAGGTCGCCAGATCTTACGCCTTTGGATTTTTTTCTGTGGGGTTATCTCAAGAACAAAGTATATGCAACACAACCAACCAGCATTGAAGACCTCAAAGAGAGGATAACTACAGAAATGCATAATATTTCACCTCAAACTTTAAAAAAAGTCAAGGACGAGTTTTATATAAGACTGTGTTATTGCCAACAACAAGGTGGAAAACATTTTGTGCATTTATTTTACCGTAATTCAATCAATTACCTCAAGTTTTCTATGAATTAATTGTCTTGAAGAAAGTTATATTTAAACTTTAAAATTTCACCTTGTATTATTCATAAAAGACCCTACATGATATAGTTCGTTGAGATCATTTTGTTAAGGAGCTTTTAAAAACATAAAAATATACAGGGTGTTTCATTTCAAATACAGATTATGGACTATGCAAGACTTGCGTGGATCACCCTGTACATTCAAATTTATGTTTAAAAAGCGCACATTTAAATTTAAAAGTTAAGGTATCTTGAAGTTTATTATTTTCTAAAATAAGGACACAAAAAATTTTATTCCATAAGTGGTTTCCACACTGTATATATATAATATAATCAATAACCAGTAAGTTTTATATTCTGCATAAAAATAATTAATCTTTAAATTTTAAAAATTTATGCAAAATTTTAATCAGTTGTGTTTTAAAAAACTATCAACAATTTTAGGCCAAGCTGTAGAGAAAAAAATTTGCAATAATTAGTGAATTTTTGAAACCAGCACAGCGTTAAGGCAAGTGTACGTGCTCATGCAATCTGTGCAAATTGGTTTGTGCATGCCAATTTGAGCAAATTAAATTTAACGATTACATGCACTTTCACCGTGAAGTCTCATGCACAAATTTATCTACACTACAAGTATAGTTCAGATTGTCATTGAGCAATGATGGACAACGAAGACAAATTTGTATCAGCATTAGCTGTTGTTTGTTTAATTAAAAGGTTAAATGTGGTAAAAGACAAAAAACTAAGAAGATCTTAGTAGAGTTGAATTGAAAACAGAGTCACTTACTCTAATATTAATTTAATCAAAGAATTAACAAATTCACCACACGATTTTTGTAATTACCTGCGCATGGATGAGCCAACTTAACGACATTTCTTAGATTCAGTTACACCTTTAATAAAAAATACTTAGTTATACTGTTACGAAATGTTCAATTACACCACCTGTACGATTATCTGCAACTTTGAGGTTTTTAGCGACGGGGAGAACATGAATATCTCAAGTTTTCTACGTGTATTTCCATGTATAAGACTAAGTAAAATGTATATTAACTATTCAGCGGTATTAAAGTTACTTAAATATTATAAGACTGTTTGCGATTCACTATCAGCTTTTTACGGTTGTTGGGTATGTTGTGCTGGTTGCGTATGCTGATAATATGATTCTGTTTGTGAATGTGATTTTATTTGGTGCTGATAGCATGATCCTGTTGGTGAAAGAGACCTCAGCAAAGATGGCATGACTTGATGATTACATGATGGGCCTGGTTGTAAACATGGTTGTATTTGCTGATTGTATAATGGTTGTGGATATGCGTGTTTCTGTTGTTGTATTTTTAACAAACAGTGGCGATTTACAGTTCCGAGTAGTGCCCCATATCATTTATTAGTTTTCCTGCGTGAATTGCTTATTCTTGCGGCCCATAACTATATTCTTATAACTTGTATATTACATATTCTTATAACTTGCAGGCCCATGCTTCTCCAATGCGTAAACTTGTCGTCAACATTTAAATGCATTGTTTTGCTGCTCTAGATAAAGCTTGTAATATTAACTTTAAAAAATTAAAGGCAAATATCGAGCACCGTTTTAATAATCAAGTCTTTCCCAAGTACTTTCGCTTTCTACAGCATCGTCAGGGGCATTTCGTCAAATTTGGGCTATCCAGCAAGCTCAAAATGTGATAAACAAAAAATTAAACATAAATTGTACATAACACTACACTAAAACAAGGACAAACAGTTTAAAATTATTTAAAAATTATTCTAGGCTACTTCTAGGCTATTCTTGTCGGCAAAAGGAGAGAGAGAGAGCAAGCTTATTATATTGGCCTAGGTGTAGGTAATTCAGATATAACTGAATGTGGGGTGGCTGGTTGAGACTCGTTCACTTCGGATTGAAGTTCATGTGTCCCAGAATTCTAAAAAAAAAACTAGTAAATCATCCGTATTCGCTCCGTACGTGACTGACGCGACACCTACCGCCTTCATCTGACAGTTTTGGACCTACCAATTTTTAGGTTAAACATATGACATATGTTTGACATTGTTAAATACAGGCGAAATTGACAATTATTAATAATTAACATTTTAATTATATTTTTTCAGTTTATGTACGAAATAAATATAGTACTAAAAACTGGGTTTCTCAAAATTCATCATAATATATCTTTTTAACCCCAAACGGAAAAGAAAAGTTAGAAATCTAGTACTAGCAAATCAAGTTTTTCACGTGAAAGAGCATATAATTAAAAACAGTAATAGTAAAAGTTATGATATAAAAGTTAAAGTCATCAGGCACTCTGCAGTTAGCTTGAAGCCTTATAAAATATCATTTAAGGTAAATTATTTAAATATTTCCTATTTCAATTGCATACAAATGAGGTTATGTGATATTTCCTTTTTCATATTAATAGCACGGATCCATCTTTTTCTTTTCTCTAATTTATATGTAATCTTTGGGAACCTATAAAAACTGCACTTACTATTTTTGCTATTATTAGCACAATTAAATACGCAACATGTATTTGCACACATTTTTGATAAAATTTATGCGTAAAAAGATAGTGTCCAATTTTGTCATATTTCGCCGCTACGCACGCTGGCATCGTTTCAAGGTACCCCTACCATGGTCATGCACGGAGCAAATACTACTTACAAAAAATATAATTTAATAAAAAATGTAATTAAAAGCTATGCACATTGAATTAATTTATTTTAGAGTTTGTGAAAACTGCATAGATGAATGTATGAAAATTGCATTGGACTTTCAAGAAAAAGAAAATTTAATTATAAGAAAACCTTCAGCATAGTTCTAATGGGAATTGCTCGGGTCTGCTTTCTTTGCAGTTTTTTGCTAGACGACCCTAGCACTCATTAGCATCCAAAGTGTTTAAAATAGACACATATGAGAGTCTTATATAATTTTTATTTTATAATTACTTTGAAAGCTGAAGGATAAAGTAAATAAATTGTTTTAGATTTCCTAAAGATTCATCATTGCAAAAAAAATGGATTACAGCGATGTACCGTGAAATTTTTAAACCATCAAATAGTTCTAAAATTTGCTCCAAGCATTTCACGGCGGAATCGTTTATTACTACTAAAACAACAGGCTCTAAAAGTGAAAATGTAAATATAACAACGAGTGAATCTACTACCATAAAGACCCCAGTAGAAATTCTAGAGGAAACTACCTTAGAAAGATTCTTCATTGAAAAAAGCGAAGACATTATCTTGGTGACTTTGTTAAACAAAAATCACCTAACCAGAGATCAGGAGTATAAAGTGGTAGTAAACAAATTATTTCAAAAGAAAAATAAACAAATCAAAATGTTACAACAACAAAATAGAAGGCTTGTTAAAAAAGTTAATACCTTAAAATCTTTACTAGAACATCTTAAGGAAATAATATAAAAATCTAATAAAGATAATTTATTTTCATTATTGCAATAAAGGTAAGAACTTCAGTAATAATGTTAATAGACCTTAAAAGTAAGTTAACAAATCTATTTTATTTTCTTGTCAATAAATAGATTTATATACATAATTTTTCCCCTAAAATGAAACTTCCATCCACAAGTAAAATTTCTATCCTTTAAAATTTATTTTTCATTATCAAACAAGAAGAGGTAGGTACACTTTCAAATTAAATTTATTTCTAGAAATTACTTTAATTCAAAAATGTTCATTAATTCTTTTGCTAAATGATTTATCTTCCATATCTTTTACAAAATATTGCAGTTTTATTAAAATTCATCTAAAATTAGGTAATCTTATTAGGGCTTTTCGAAAAATCTAATCTAACGTTAGAGTTCTTGCCATATTGTGACGTCACTTGCGCAGAAGGTTTTTTGCTTCAACGATTCGGTAGAAGGCGTGTCTATAAGTTTTAATAGTCTAAGGTATGGGTATGGCTGAATTTTTATTATATTTATCTTTTAATAAAGGAATTAAATCTTTTTGCTTCTTCGTACGTTTTTCTAAATGAATAATAGTTTAGTTACTGCTGCAAGTTCACTTTTCATTTTACTTAGTTCCTTGTTAGTCTTTATACACTGATCACACACAATAACGTATAGGTTATGTTCGACATTGAATGCTTTAATATCTTTTTGCACTGTTTGTGTTAACCTATTAACGTACTCTGATAACTGAGGATTGGAACCACACAGTAGTTAGTTAAAATTCACTATTATATGTCCATTATTTCCTGCTCTTTTAGTTTATTAAGATTCGCTGTTAAAACTGCGACTTGACTATCGGACGCCATATGGCGTATGTTCAATTATGATCCTTTTAAATAAAATCGTTTAACATCGAGCTCATGTCGATAGTTTTAACTTTTAATGCATTTAATATGTAAAATAAAGGTTATTACAACCTATTTAAGAGGTTAGTTTCAATTGCTAACTATGTTTGCACTGACGATGGTATTTTTTATAAAAAATTTTAATTTTTCATAAAAATAAGTTTTAAATATACATATACTATTTTACACTAAAAGTTTTTTACTTCACTGTATGTTTTATTTTTGTAAAAAATATTTTTTTTATCTATTACTTTTTTTTGTTCTTTTTACTCTAGACTTTTAGTCGTATACAATCTCTTTCTATTCACTTAATTACAAATTGCAGCTACCGGAGCTTTTTTGTTTTTCGGAGCTTTCCTAAAAATACCTTCCGGAATTTTTACTTTTTTCTCGTTGATGAAGTTAGTGCTTTTTACATGAACGACAGTGTTTTCTGGATAATTTTCCCCGGGGAAAATTAAAATTATTTTTAGAGCTTTATTGGAAAAGTTTGTTAAAATTATTAAAGTCTTATGAATTATTAGGTAGATATAACTAAAATTAGGAAACTTTAGTTATTAGAAATGTTCATGGTTTACCATCAGTTTTATGTCTTATTTCCAAAGGCGTAAATTTCGTGTAAGATATAAAAAAATTATAATAGTAAAAAATATAGTACCTACTTTTAATTATTAATATTATTTTCATAACTTTATGTAGGTCTAGTCTTGTTCTGTTATTCTCCGCATTTTAATCTGCTCATTGTTTTGTTTTTCTCAGTCGTTACCCTTTCATTTCTTCTATATCTAGATTTGGGTCGTTTTTGTTTATTATTTGAGCTTATTATTTCTGCTTAATAATAAGTAAATGGTGGGCCGCTACAACGTTGTAAGCGACAGAATTGAGAGTATGCAAGGGATGAAAAAAACATAGTGACAAGTTATTAATGAACATAAGCACTGAGAAAAAAATTAAATTTAATTAACAACAAGATAAAGTTATAGATGTGTAAACAAATTATGCAGGTTTACTCAGAGTAAGCAGAAAAAAATTAGTTCAATATCTTCTTCTTCTTTGTGTGCCGTGCTTGTATTCAAGCGTTGGCTATCGTCATATTGACAAGCTGATGAAATGATTCTCGCTCGGCACTTAGATGAAACAGTTCCTCGACCGTTCGACCTGTCCATTGTCTAATGTTACGCAGCCAGGACAGTTGTTTTCTTCCGAACCAACCTTTTCCTTCGATTTTGCCCTGAATCGGAGTAAGCGATATTTAGGTCCTCTCATTATATGACCGAAGTATTGGACCTTTCTCATTTTGATGATGTTGATCAATTCTCGCTCTTTGTGCACGGTCTCTAGCACGCATTCGGTAGATATGTGTGCTGTCCACGGGATTCTGAGCATGCGACGGTAACACCATAACTCAAACGCTTCTAATTTGTCAAGATTTTTTTATTTTTTGTTGTCCAGGTTTCACATCCATAGAACAAAGTGGACCAGACGTAGCACTTCAATACTCTTAGACGTGTGGTCAAGAACAGACCTTCTACTGCATAATACAGAACGCCAGTTAATAAAGTTTTTCCTTGCGAGTTCAATATATACTGGATATATTACAGTGTTGCACCTGATTACTGTGCAACGTTTTGGCTTATTTAGGTTTTGAAAAAAAAGTATCTAATATTAATAATAAACTATAATTAATTAAAAATGTTTATTAATATGTTTTTGTACATAGTATGCTAATAAAAGATTGATGACATCGAAATTATTAGACAAAAAAAACCAAAATGACTATCTACAGAACACCGATTAGACCCGTAGTAACCTATGGATGTGAAACTTGGGTAATGACGAAAAAAGATGATGCCCAACTCAGGACATTCGAGAGAAAAATACTGAGGAAAGTATATGGCCCGGTACAAGAGAAAGATTGCACATGGAGAATCAGGAGAAACGACAAGGTTAATGAGTTAAATGAAGGTTATGACATTGTAAGATTTGTGAAAAGTCAAAGACTGTCATGGCTGGGACATGTGCAGAGACAAAACGATGCAAAAAAAAAACAAAGAAATGTTACAATGGAAGTTCATAGGAAGGCGAAAAAAGGAAGGCCCAGAACGTGATGGTTGGATGACGCGGAAGACGACCTGAAAACAATGAACATAAGACAATGGAGAAGAAGGGCACAAGAGAGATCTGAATGGAAGGACATAGCCAGACAGGCAAAGACCCATCCAGGGTTATGATGCCAAAAGAAGGAGAAGAAGAATATGTTTTATATGCTAAGTACACAGTTTAATGCTCCTTAAATTTAAACTTGGAAATAATGTTCCATCTTATTCTTATTTTTTATAAAACTCGATCTTCGGGTTTCATGTAATGGCACATATCCAGTAGATTTTTGCGTTTTTTTTCTTTTATTTTTATAGGCCGGTATAAGCATTCGGCAACGCATCAATTTGGTAGTTGAATGCTCTGATGGCTTGTGCATCCCATTTTTTATTCACAAGTAAGAATGTTTGCCAAGGTTGCGTGATGTTTTGAGAAGTGCTAGCCATTATTCTCATATGATCATCGCTGTCGAATTTGAACCAACGGTACTGTGATCTTACATTTGGGATCTTTCCATAAAGTAGTTGTCACATGCTGATAAATCTTTGAAGTCTTTGGGCTCCATATAGTATACATTAAACGGCTTGCTGGGACGTGAGATGACAATCACTGCCACCCAGTCGAAGGGTACATTTACCATTGCTCTTCTTTTCTTTTTCTCTATGAGCGAGAAGTCATGGTTGCAAGGTAAGAAGCTGTTCTATGTTCTATGTTATACTTGAGTGAAATATCTATTCAAAATCAGCAAACGAAACATGGACAGCATTCTCCAGTTATTATTCTGGCCGACGCATTGGTCAGACTAGACTATGAGTATTTTTATTTATGTGTTTTATATAACACAGGAAAGCTAAAGCGATATCTGTAAAACCACGGTTACCAATATATTTATGCTTCAACATCATAGTGGCATCATTTGAACCTGCATCGTGAATATCATAGTTGTAAGTGGGATACTGACGTTGATAGAACACAGAAGAATGAGTCAATGTTAGACAGTACACTTGCTGAAGATCAGTGAAGAGTATGACGAGTTGTGGATTAGCCTTTCAACATCCAACTTCAATGCTTTTTATCCAGCCTCAGCACGTGCATTGGGGAGTTCACTGTCAACAAGAACAGCATTTCTTTCTGGACCGTCTGGAATAACCACAAGCTTGATATACATTTTATCACAAAACGTACACTTATCTGAGCGAGGGAGACCAAAGCGCAGATTAAAGTCTGATTGAAATACGTCAGTGTAAGAGCGCCGGGATACATTGCATTGCGGATACTTTTCACAAAATCTAGGTGTATTTTTTGTACATTTTTTTCAAGTTTAATTTAGCAGAAAGGCAGTATTTTGTAGATGCAGCGCGACTATAGTGGTTTTCCTTGATGTGAAAACGACTTTATTTGTTTTCTTATACGTTCTTTGTCGGTTTCGTTGATTTTAGTAGGTCTATTTATGTGTTTTCCACGTGGATCACGTTGGCATATCTGTTTTTATCTTCTGCTGAATGTGATGGATTCTTCGAGGTGTTATTCAAAATGCTTAAGATATAGTTTTTTGGCACACTGGTAATTTCTTCAGTCCAATCTGGATGTGATATCGTACAGTACATTGTCGTCTGGGGATGTTTTCTGGAGTCCGTCTACGTTGTGGCTCTTAAAGTTCCATACAACTGACCAGGTGCGTAGTTTGTGCATTATAATCCAGCCTATGAAATTATGTTTATTATCCATAAAAAGCCATGTTAACTACACTTTGAACTATTTATTGTATGGAAATTTTTCTAGAAACCACCCAAAATTTAGGACAAATCTTAAAGCAAAGTTAAACATGTCTAACTAGGCCGATTCAAGAACCGGACCCCGAAGTCTCTCGTCAATTTTTCTCATGCGAAAAACGAATGTTATATTTTTCGCTGTATTAATTCCTATAATTCTCCTTCGCAATTTTAAAATAATTAGCATACTCCAACCCTCAGTAAATAATAGCTACTCCCACTACAACCTTATTCCTTTAGACATACAGACAGTTTTAAAATAGCAAACGAAAAAGACTCTCTCTCTCGGCTGTTGATTACCGCTAGCAACAGACGCACTCTCTCTTGACTGTTGACCGCCGTTAGCAACAGACGCATTCTCCATTGACTGTTGACTGCCGCTAGCAACAGATGCCCTCTCTCTCTCACCCCCTCTCTCTCTCTCTCTCTCTCTCACTGATAGTTACGCGAAAAATACCGCGAATCTTCTTTTGAATCGTATGTTATTGTAGTATTGTACCACGAGTCACGTGTGTAGAAACAGCTAAAGATAGCTTACCTCGTACGAAAAACAATCGCGTGTGAATATCGCGAATGGAAGCCTATAAATACCGCGAGTGTGTGTAACAGCAATGTTGGTAAAACTTTTGATAAACTTGATTTGGGTATTATCTATCACCCTTTCCTACCTCTGCTAATTATTTTAAAACCAGCCCTATTTAACACAGTTCTTATACTTTAAAATTATATTAATGATTTCACGTATCAGAAGCTTGGAAGCGTAAAGGCAAACTGCAAAAACACGTTTCTGGAAAACTGAGTATAAAGCTTAAAATATGTTAGACTAGTAAGAGCGAACAAGTTTTTTTTATTAACAAAACTTAAAAGAGAATAAGTTTTGAAGCTATTTATTTGTGGCATGTTTGATAAAGGTACAGTTTTATGGGATTTAGCCACAATTAGCTGTAACGATAATTACATTTTTTTAAAGAAAGAAAAAGTTTTTTTTAATGTAATTATCATTACAACCAATTGTGGCTTAATTCCATAAAACTATACCGTTATTAAAAGGGGATTTTGTAAGATTTGCAAGATTTTTATAAAATGAAAAGAAAAGGGGTTTAATATTTTTTATTTTACAAAAATAAACATAGTTTTTGTTGACAAAGTATGTGGAAGATAATAGCAGTAAAATAATTTGGCAAATTCACAAATAATGTCTACCGTCTACAGTTTTTTCGACTTCAGTTGTACTAATTCCTCCACTAATAGCTTCTTGTAAAGCACGCTTGTGAGGCATGGGTGCATAATCAAAAAGATCTTGTAAGTCCTTTTTCTTTTCTTCTGTAAACTTGAGAGCACCCTGGTATTCAAGGGGAAGTTCTATACTATCTACGTTAAAATTTATTACATCGTGAAGTTTCTTTCGCCCCTTTTGGAATATGACATTTGTAGGAATATCCGTGTTATATGAGACTTGAAATTTAAAGACCATCTTAAAATCTTTTGAAAATTCGAATATTCTGCCATTATTGAAGTTAGCTCGAAATATTTGAGATTTAGTTGCTGCTTTTTGAAGAATACTGAAATCATTAACCATTTCCCCTCGTGACATTAACAACTTGGAATTTGTTCTTTTTTTAGTGCGTATAATTCAATGGATGTAGTGTTCTTTAGAAAATACCTCACAGTCCTTGATCTTTAATATTAATTGAACCAAAATCTCGGTCACATTCCATCATCGAATGCCCTGACATTAAAAACACGTGCTTAATAAGATCAAAGCGATTTGCATGAATGTGGCGAAGGTTAGACAAAACAAAGTTTATGTTCTTATTTTAAACGACACAGTTATCACTGAAAATTGTAACTTTTCTCACATGCTTATTAACAAAGTTTTTCAAGTAGTGACCAAGGAAACTGGCTATTTCCCACGATTCGCGTTTAGCGATGGTTTCATCCCATACATACATTATAGCTGCTCCTGTTTTAAAGTTGTGGATTCCTAAGTTGTAAGTCCACATTTTTCTTTTGTAGTATTGTACGTTGCAGGTAAGTTTAGGCATGAGTAATGCTTGTTGAAAATCAATAAATACAACTTCAATATTTTCATCCTGGTTGCATTCTTAGCTTTTCATCATATTCTGAGCAGCTTTCTGCTTTGGTTAATGAACCTTCAGTTCAGTATCTAATTCAGTTATTCTGGAAGAATTCGGGTTGCTAGTCTTTAACCCATCTAGTCCAACTGTTATTTTAGAGCATGTATTACAATCATCAACAGAAGGAGGTTGAACACCTATATTGAATTCGTTGACAAAGATATTTCGATAGTAAGACTCTATCAGAGGCTGTTCTTTAGTGTTTCTTAGCTATTCCATATAAGCTCCATATACTCCAGTAATTGACGAACTCGGTGGCATATATTTTCGAAAAGGGACGTTTAGCCCTGCTATAGTGACTAAAAACGGTAACAAGTGAATCAATGTGATCTCTGGCCAACTGCTTTCTATATCCAACCATTTTATTTCCTGGACTAAGTTTCCCTCTGTTATCACCCAGCACAATTCCTGTTGTGGTCTGCTTGTCTAAAAACAACGCAAACTCTTTTTTCGCTTATTCCATGAATGCTAATAAAAGCCTGAAGAAAAACACATTTTCTTTCTCCATTTATTGAAACACTATATTCAATGTCCCGAAGCTTCCTACTAGGTCTGTCAGTAATTAAAGACTTTTTACAATCATTTCAACTTATCACTTTTAAAAGGTATTGTTTTTGATTATCGTAGTTGCTAATTTGCCAAAAGTTATTGAAAATCATATTGATATTGTTCATGCCCAACTTTTCAAAACACATTTTAAGACACTTACATGGCAGTCCGATTGTGCGCGCAGATACAGTTTTCTTTGTATTTTTCGAAACGTACGCTTCACCGCAGTTTCGTTTGGTTTTGGACTATGTGAATTTCCCAAGTCAGCTTTCTGCCAAAAAATTAAGTTAGATTCTTGTCGTGTTACCTACCAACCACTCGGATAAATTAACTAATTAACTAAAACGTAGTTTGGAATGCGGTCATCGTTTACAGCGATTTAAATAAAATCCTACAAGTTTTATGTTTGTTTTGTTCTGTTAATTGTGTCCTGTTTGTCCCTAATTGTGTTTTAATTTGTTATTTTAACATTTGACATCACAATTCTACAAGTCAAAGAAATTGCACACCCACAAAACAGTACAAGTACTTTCATTCATTGTCATATAACTGTCCTCTTTCTTTATAAAAATTTTCAACAATTTAACACACATTTCAAAATATATCTCTTCAATAAATATAAATAACTTTAATAATTTAAATAATATAAAACATCACATTTTCTTTCAACAAACAATAACATATACCTTACTCCTATATCATCTGTTAACATCCCTTCCCTCAAGAAACTTCCTCCTAAGTTGTTAGACAGTTACAACATTGACCAAAGATCACTCATTATTAGACTTCGGCAAATATGCATATTGCATATTTTGCATATTGTGCATATTTTATGCAAATATTTCATATTTTGGCATATTTGTATAAAAGTTTGCATAAAGTGCCTAAAAGTTCAGATTTTTATACTGTATTTGAAAATTTTTAAACATACCACTTTATATCAATTCTTGTATAAAATTTTGTAGTCATTTTAATCAAGAAATGATCTAAGTACGTAATCTCTACAGGTACAAAACATTTACAATTTCAAAGAAGATCAATTTAAGTAGCCCTCAACATTCTTAGAAAGTCTCGGTCACTGAGGCATTCAGTTATTGGATAATCGCTAAGGGTTCGCTCATTTGCATTTTATGATCTAATCCCCAAATCTATCTACAATTTATTGTATCTTAACAGCAGGTAAACGCTAATAGTTTTGTTCCTAATTTAGGGATTTTCCAAAATCTCCCAGTTTATTGAATTAGGTACCTAAACATTTCTAATTTGATGCTCAGATTTGTAAATCATTTTTGTTTTGATATTCAAAGCGTAAACACTCGTTGTGCGTAACAAAAAGGAAGATTGTAATTTTATAATGCCTAAAACAACCAGTGCTTCAACTTGGATTAAACCTTATAAAGAGCTGTCTATGGTTATGGGAAAAATCTACTGTTCAGTCTGTGGCAAAATTGTAAGTATCTAATATTTTCTATTAAATATCACTCTGAGATAGCGCG
>NW_027312208.1:0-35371 GCF_040954645.1 Diabrotica undecimpunctata | reverse complement strand
ACGCGCTATCTCAGAGTTAATATCGAAGCTGAATTTTAAAACTCTTGGAGGATGAAGGAATAAATTGGATCACGGCTGTCTTCAATAAAATATACAATACAGGAATCATCCCTGATAAATGGCTAGAATCAGAATTCATAGCGATACCTAAAAAACAGGGGGCTAAAAAGTGCGAAGAATATCGAACAATCAGCCTAATGAGCCACATGTTGAAACTGTTTCTTAGAGTCATCCATGGAAGAATTTATAAGAAGTGCGAGGAACAAATATCAGACAGACAGTTCGGCTTCATTAACGCAGTGGGTACCAGAGAGGCACTTTTCGGAGTACAGGTACTGATTCAAAGATGCAGGGACGTTAACTGCGACGTATACGCGTGCTTGATCGACTATGAAAAGGCATTTGACAGAGTTCAACATCAAAAGATGATAAACATTTTAAAAGAAGCAGACCTGGATGACAAAGACCTCAGAATAATTTCAGAACTATACTGGAATCAGACCGCATACATGAAAATTAACGGAGAAGAAACAGATCACATAAAAATACTACGCGGAGTTAGACAGGGATGTATTCTATCGCCGTTGATATTTAATATGTACTCAGAAAAAATTTTTAAACGAGGCTCTTTACGGAATAGACGAAGGCATCCTTCTAAATGGTGAAAGAGTAAACAATGTTAGATATGCCGACGACACCATGGTGATAGCAGATAGTTTAGAGGGACTTCAGAGGCTAATGGACAGAATAAACGAGTACAGTCAACAGTACGGACTAAACATTAATACCCACAAAACCAAACAAATGATTGCCAGCAAGGAGAATATAAATGGGGCTCATCTATACATTAATGGACGCAGATAGAGCGAGTAAAACAGTATTGCTACCTGGGAACTATTATAAACGAACAGTGGAGCAATGTACAGGAAATAAAGTGCCGCATAGGAAAGGCAAGAACGGTCTTTAACAAAATGAGCGCCCATCTTCAAAAGTCACAACATATCCCTGGATACAAAAATGAGACATTTGAGATGCTATGTTTTCTCTGTGTTGTTGTACGGGGCGGAGGCATGGACGCTTACAGACACCACTATTAAAAAACTTGAAGCATTTGAGATGTGGCTTTATAGAAGAATGCTGAGAATATCATGGACAGCAAGGATCACGAACAAGGAAGTTCTAGAAAAAAATGAAGAAGGAACCAGAGATTGTGTTTACGATCAAACGCATAAAATTGCAATATCTGGGACACGTTATGAGAAATCAGCACCGTTACTCCCTGCTGCAGTCTATACTGCAAGGTAAAGTCAAAGGTAAGCGAGGACCCGGTAGAAGGAGAATATCATGGCTGCGAAATTTAAGAACATGGTTTAAGAAAACCTCAACGGAGCTGTTTCGAGCCGCAGCGAGCAAGGTCATGATTGCCAATATGATTTCCAACATCCGAAACGGATAGGAACCAGAAGGAGAAGAATCTGCGTCCCATTAATGTATAGATGAGCCCCATTTATATTCTCCTTGCTGATAATCATTTGTTTCGTTTTGTGGGTATTAATGTTTAGTCCGTACTGTTGACTGTACTCGTTTATTCTGTCCATTAGCCTCTGAAGTCCCTCTAAACTATCTGCTATCACCATGGTGTCGTCGGCATATCTAACATTGTTTACTCTTTCGCCATTTAGAAGGATGCCTTCGTCTATTCCGTAAAGAGCCTAGTTAAAAATTTTCTCTGAGTACATATTAAATATCAACGGCGATAGTATACATCCCTGTCTAACTCCACGAAGTATTTTTATGTGATCTGTTTCTTCTCCGTTAATTTCCATGTATGCGGTCTGATTCCAGTATAGTTCTGAAATTATTCTGAGGTCTTTGTCATCCAGGTCTGCTCCTTTTAAAAGGTTTATCATCTTTTGATGTTAAACTCTGTCAAATGCCTTTTCATAGTCGATCAAGCACGCGTATACATTGCAGTTAACGTCCCTGCATCTTTGAACACTTCCACAAAATTTATTTTAAATTATCATCACTAAAGCTGTTTCGGCCAGAGTGTCTTTCTCAAGTGATCTATATTTGGTATGTGTTTACACTTTATAGTCTTTATCTAAATAAGTTGAAGAAGGGATAACTGTTTGTCTGAAGTTGGTCATTTAAAATTATGTATGTAAGTAAAAGTTTGAAATGTACGATGTAAGATCTGTAAGAATTTGAAATTTGTCATTAAAGAGTCTGTCGTTTGTACGTAAAGTCTGTTTTTCTATTATTAAAAGCCCTTTTATGTTTTGGTATACGTTTGATAAAAGTTCTGCCAGTTTGACCGATGTAAGGTTTTGGGCTCATTTAATTTTGTATACACCGCTGTGTAATTGCTTCTTCTTTTGGCTCTTGTTGTTCTTAATATATTTGCCTAAGTTGTTGTTTGTTCTAAAAGCTGGTATTCCTTTCTTTTTTATATATTTGGCTATTTTTGTTGATATCTTGCCTGTATTATGTAATCGAGCAGAAGGTACTGAGTGTTTTTTCTGGTGGTGGAAATACTAATTTCAGGGCTTTCTTATGTAGTTTTTGTTTTTAAATTTTATTTATTAACTTTTATTTATTGTGTGTTCATTGTACCCATTGTTTACTGCTATTTGCTTAATAATATTTAGTTCTATCTCGAAGTCATTTTTTAACACGGGAATTTCTATTAATTTATTTAACATTACCAAAACTTTTCAATCAGGCTCTGGAAGATATTTTTAAAAGATTAGAATGAGAAGAAAAAGGTATAAAACTTTGTGGACAACGCTTGAACTATCTAAGGTACGCTGATGACATCGCATTGATAACCAATAAAAAAGAAGAATTATTTGAAATGATGAAAGAACTGGACGTAGAAGCTGGAAAGATAGGCCTTAATATGAATTACAGCAAGACCAAAATTATAACAAATACAGATGAAGACATCACAATGATGATCAGACAAGACGAAATAGAACCAGTTCAGGATTAGATATATCTGGGTGCAACTATAAAACCTTAACAAAGAAAACCAAACAGCAGAGATAAAAAGACGAGTGAGACTGGCATGGGCGGCATTTGGCAAACTAAGATACATTCATAAAAACAAAAGATATCCACAGCATCGTGAGACCAAAGTATACAATCAATGCGTACTCCCTGTTCTCACTTATGGTTCCCAAACGTGGACATTTACAAAAGCAAACATGGACAAAATTATAAAAACCCAAAGAGCAATGGAAAGACAAATGTTGCAAATAAGACTAATAGATAAAAAGAAAAACGAGTGGATAAGAGAGAAAACAAAAGTGAGGGATGTTAGACAAGAAGTTGCAAAATTGAAATGGAGATTTGCCGGACACATATAAAGACAAAAAAAAGACCGATGGAACAAAATTCTTATAAGTTGGAGACCGTGGGAATATAAACGAAGCAGAGGAAGACCCCAAATGAGATGGGCAGATGATATCAAGAAGCACGTGGGCTCTAGGTGGATGACTATAGCGACAGACAGAAAAGAATGGAAAAGGATTGAAGAAAAAAGAAAAAGAAGGCTAATTAGATAGATAGATAGATTATGTAACATGCTGTGGTAGGCAGCCAATTTATGTTGTGTAGGATGGGATGATGAATTGTGGATAGTCGTGTCAGTATGGGTAGGTTTATAAATACAAAGAACTCACGTGTGTTTTTAAGTCTGATAATTTTTAAATCTAGACAATTTATTGATTGATTCTGTTCTGTTTCTATTGTAATTAAATATTATTATGGAGTAAATTAATATACGCTAAGAATTGGTCAAGTTGTCGGTTAGTTCCTGTAAAACATACCACTACATCGTCTACGATCTCAACCAATACAAAAACTGTTTGTGTATGGGATTTTCTGAAATCTTTGTTTCTAGATGGTACATAAAAATATCTGATAAGTAAAAGAAAAATCGTCATCCAAAGTATTTCTCAAAGAAGAAAAGGAAAAAAGAAAGTCAAATGGGTGTGCTTTGGGTCTTAGACTTGCCAAATAAAGATTGCTAAAGTTTTTGCTATGCAAAAACTCAGAGACATGCCCTCAGTTCCTAGTCATACGCCCACGTTTGTGATATCTGTGAACCGCGTGACTTGAAATGGTTGTACGCCATGTACACTAAATAAATACAGTTATTTTAAATGTAATGTTTAATAAATGTGATAATATTAAAGAGAAGAGTAAAGATATGTCAAATATTAAATTAGACGAATCAGAAAGATCTGAAATAAAATTAGTTGATAATTCATCAGAATTAAAAAATAAAATTGGAGAGATGGAACTAATGGCTTTGAACCTGCTAAAAAGGATTTAACTGAAATAAAATCTCTTAGGGAAAGCAAAAAAATTAAGATACGGAACCAATGGAAACTGATCAATCAGAAAGTTAATAAAAAAAGCCCGAAACCGAAGGATTGATAAGAGTCGTAAAACTTAAAAAGACAAAGGGAAAAATAACTCCAAAATCCCATTTCCTATCTCCATACTTTAAAACCAATCCCCGGTAGACAGAGTGACGCACTACAACTACCTCGGCACCATAATAAATGAAGAATGGACCAACAACCAGGAGATTAGAGCACGCATCGGAAAAGCTAGATCCACCTTCAATCGGATGGGGGCCTTCTTCAAGAGTCACAACCTGTCTCTTGACCTATATCTAGACCTATTGCCTTACTACCCGTCCTATCCAAAATTATTGAGAGACTTATAAAAGCCCGACTTATATCCTTTCTCGTTGAAAACAACATTTTATCACAAAGTCAGTTCGGCTTTTTTCTAATAAATGTACCAGTACTGGTATGTTTTCTGCACTACATAAGATCTATCAAGCACTAAACAAAAATCTTTAGTTTTTTGCAACTATGCCAAAGATTAAGTATTTTAATAAAATAACTAAATTTCTACGGTGTTTGAGGTATGTATTTCTTTGAATTGGTTCCATTCCAATCGATGGAAAAATTTTTCTTTTTGCTGATGATACCAGTATTACCTGGGGAAACTAATATTGCAACTTTTCATGCAACTATACCTTCTGATCTACGTAAAATAAAAACCTGGTTTGACTCTAATTTACTCTCTTTTAACGTGAATAAAACAGTAGCATTATTCTATAAAGAAGCTCTTCAATCCTTGCTTCTTAACAACAGGCAGATCAGTATCGTTGATTTTGTAAAATTTCTTGGTATTTTTATAGATAGTAACCTTAAATGGTCCCTTTATCGATTGATTAAGTAAATAACATATTTACCTCCAAAATAACATATTTTTCTTTGTTCGAGTCTCATCTTCGATATGACCTTTTATTTTTGGGGTTCTAGTACAGCTGCCCAATATATGTACAAATATATTTTATATATTTTAGAAACTGTTTGAATTTTGCAATGAATTTTGTATTTACTTATCTTTTATTTTGTGATATTGACAATTTATGTTCTTCTTCTTCTCATTGCGCCGTCTCCTTTCGAAGGTTGGCGATCCAAATGGCAATTGTAGTTTTGGAAACTGCTGCGCGAAAGATCTCTGCGGATGAGCAGTCGAACCATCTCCTCAGGTCTTTCAGCCACAAGTACAATTTATGTAATTTCAGTAAATTTTAAATTGTTATCGTTAATTTTTTGACTTTTTGTAGACTTTGTTCATCATCATCCAGCCTCAAGAGTCCACTGCTGAACATAGACCTCTTTCTCATGTTTCCAACCCCGTCTATCTTACGCCGCTCTTATCCAGTTTTTATTGAGTCTTCTTAAATCGTCAGTCCATCTTGTAGGTGGTCGACCGACGATTCTCTTATCTTTCCTTGGCCTCCATTCCAATAACCTCTTTGTCCATCGCCCATCTGTCATTCTGGCTATGTGTCCTGCCCATCTCCATTTTAGTCTGGCTATCTTCTCGATGATGTCAGTCACTCCGGTTCTTCTCCTGATGTCTTCGTTGGTTATTCTGTCTCGCAGAGTTATTGCTAACATGGACCACTCCATTCTTCTTTGCGTGACTCTCAGTTTAGTAGCTCCTGCTTTTGTTAAGGTAAGTGTTTCTGCTCCGTACGTCAAGACTGGGAGGACGCACTGATCAAATACCTTTCTCTTTAGGCATGTGGGCAGCTCACTTTTAAAAGTTTCTCTCAGTTTTCCAAATGCTGCCCACCCAAGGCCGATTTTTCTCTTTAGTTCATGAGTCTGGTTATCCCTGCCAATCATAATTTCATGTCCCAGGTATTTATATCTATCTACGAGTTCTATTCTTTCCCACCAATACTGATGTTCTGGTTGGGTACCAAATTGGTCATGATTTTTGTTTTCGAGATATTATATTTAAACCTACATTTCCTGTAGCCACAACGAGTTCCTGTACCATCTCCCTTGCCATACCTAGATCTTCAGCTATTATAAGTATATCATCGGCGAAACGTAAGTTGTTTAGATATTCTCCATCTATTTTTATTCCCTTTGTCATCCAATCCAAATTCTTAAAAGCATGTTCTAGCACCGTATTAAAAAGTTTAGGTGACATTGGGTCTCCTTGTCTAACCCCCCCCCCCGTTCTATTTTTATGCGATTACTGTTAGTATGTAATCTGACAGTGGTTGTTGCCTGCAGGTATATTTTTGTATAATAATTTAGTATATCTATAATCTAGCCTGCATTCTTTAAGGGCCTGTAATATTTTGTTTAGCTCAACTGTGTCAAAGGCTTTGTGAAAATCGATAAATATTAGAACTAGAGGCTTTGTCCATAAAACTATACAATTTTCAGTAACAATAAAGCATATTTCTATTCTATTCTAACTGCTAGTCCAATACACAGTTAAAACCAATAGTAAGAGAACCCAATTCACGAAAGATAGCTCGAAGACGTAAAAGGTCGAAAAAATGCAGATTTGAACAAACTACTTCCCTGACAATGTATTAGACTCATTGATTCTGGTTTGACCATGATAATGGAACCCACGTCGAGCATGAAACTCCACTAGGATAGGCTAGGGTGGTACAGGAATCCCACTCGCCAGGAGTCCTGCGGCTCTGGATCAACAATCCGGTATCTACATTACAAAATATGCAGGAAAGGAAGAAATTAAGCACATATGCATACAATCAAAAAATTATTCCCAATGCCTCCACACTCCACATCTCGTTCGTTGACGGTGAAAGGTAGCATTGTTAGCTCGTTTTTAGTCCCAAAGAATCTACTTGCGAAGTTCTCAATAACAACAGATCAACATACCCAGACATAACACAGATATTTGGGGAGATGAATTGACAAACATAGTACTTGACGCAGAGCGCGTGGAAAACTCGGTGAATGTCATCGAAATTTTTCTCTACCATCAACGCAATATATATTCATTATTTTTATTTAGAGAAAACCGAATACCTAACAACAGAAAACAAGGATATGAGAAACCTAGAGATAGACGAGGGAAGACAAATAAATGGAACAGATAAATTCAAGTATTTAGGAACCATAATATCGAACCAGGGAACAACAGAAGAAGATATAAACAATAGACTGAGACAAACAAGAAACTGTATAAGACAACTAAACTCAGTGTTGTGGGATAAGAACATTACGATAAAGACAAAAAAGAGAATATATAATACCCTGACAAGAAGTATCCTGACATATGGGTCCGAAAACTGGACAATAAACAAGAGAAATAGAGGTAGAATAAGAGCAGTAGAAATGGAGTTCCTGAGGAGAAGCTGTAGACTTACAAAAAGAGACAGAATTGAAAACGCAGAGATTAAGCGGAGAATGGGAGTGAAATCAGACATAATCGACTATATAGAGGAGAAGAGACTATCCTGGTACGGTCACGTCAGAAGAGCGGACAGAGGACGCTGGATAAATAAAATCACAGAATGGAGCCCGATTGGAAGAAGAAAGAGAGGAAGACCCCGAAGGTCATTCAGAGATGAAATCGACGAGGCTATGGAGAAAAGAACCCTGCGAGAGAAAGATTGAAATGACAGGAAAATTGGAGAAAACGGTTGAGTGAAGGAAGACAGTGAAAACTGTGGAAATCCTTAGTAGTAGTAGTAGTAGTATTTTTATTTAAAAATAGCTGATGATAACTGTTTTTTTTATAAAAGTGCGCAAATACATTGTAGTCTTTCAATCAAAGTCACCCTTTATCAAATCTACAAGAAGAAATTATGATGAAATTAAAATTATTCACTTTCAAGATCAAATAATAAATTTTTAACTTGATTTTACTTTTCGGTACAAATTTACAAATTCGCTTTCACAAATAACATGACATCACGAAATATGTTCTCAAATTTGATCATGCATGACCTTCGCCCACGAGCATGATAGTTCTGTTCTGGCACTGTTGATTTGACCACTAAACCTATTGACCCGTAAACGTCAAAAAACAATAATATCAAACTGATTAAAATTTTGAGAGCCACTTGCCTTGAAATTCTGAATAACACAGCAGCCCAATATAATATAATTTTGGTAAGTGACATTTCCTTTCAAATGATGTACAAAAACACTTTACATATTGGTACTTTTAATGCCATGGATCAGTCTCAATAAATATTGACGAACAAAAATAAGGAGTTCATTAAAATTTTGAAAGCCACTGACATTGAAGTTGTGAACAACATCCCAGTATAGTGTAAACTTTAACTCATAATATCTACAAAAACATATTTAATTCTGCTATTTCCAATGTTAAGAATAGATTTTTTTTAATATATTCTTTTCATTTTTTTCTAAAAACATTCACTACTGTATTTTCAATATACAGGAGAAAAAAAGTTTTGGACAATATTTAATGTGTATGTATATAAATTTTATGTATAAATAATGTTGACCCATAACTTAATGTATTTATCCCTCTCCTTAATGGAATTGACTATTGCAATTGCAAATTCTTCTCTGTGTCCAACTATTTTTATTAGTTCTTCACAATTTAGCCACGTCAATTGTCGGAAGTTGCTTAGCCATAATAGTCTTTTGTCTTCATATTCCTCTATATTCCTCGATATTTTCTTTTACTTTTAGTTTAGCATATTCATCATCACTAGCCTCCTCAAGAATTCCTCTTTAGTCGTCTCTATCCATCGCCTGGAGAAAGCACGTTTTCCCATATTTCTCATGTCTTCATCAATGTTATCAAAAAACATGAACATAAAAAAGAAGTTGATCAACTTTTTGCAGCAATACATACACTATTAGTACTTATATGGCAGTTTGAATTGATATCAGAAGAGTGGTTAAAGGGAATAAATGTCCGTTGCATAAAAAGGGTGATCAACTGGAGTGTAATAACTATAGAGGCACTACTTTGTTAGCACCTGCGTATAAAATCTTCGGCAATGTATTGTTTGAAAGACTTAAACATTTTACAAAGGATATTGTTGGTCAATATCAATGCGGATTTACTGCTGGAAAGTCAACTACACATAAAAAATTCAAGCACATAGGCAAATTCTAGAAAAGTCACTAGAATATAACATAGATACACACCTTCTCTTAGTCGACTTCATAGCAGCCTATAACAGTGGAAAAGAACTGCATTATATAATGCAATGATAGACTTTGGAATCCCACCTAAGTTTGTTAAGTTGACCCAACTAATAATGCAAAACGTAAGCTCATGCGTTAGACTTGGAGGAGAAATCTCTTCGTTCTTTAATAATAATAATGGTCTAAGACAATAGGGCGCTGGCGTGTCTTTTGTTTAATATTGCCTTAAAAAAGGCAAGCAGACAATTAAATATTAGAATGAATGGAACTATTTTAATAGATCGATGCAAATTCTCGCATTCGCTGACGATATAGTAACGTATGGTCTAAAGTTTTGGGAATAATTTCACCTGGTCTGATTGAGAAGAAAAATGCTTTTAAGTAAGAAGGCCATGAAATTGAAATGTCATCAGTTATTGACATTTAATAAACAAAGCAGAATATTTTGGTTTGTGCTCTGCAAAATGTCTCATTCAATTGATATTCGTCGAGGTGTTTATAATATGGTTGGGCGAATGTCGAAACGAGATATTGTTAATTTTTATCGAGATCAAAACATAAGCAAATCGACAATTTATTGCACAATCAGAGAATGTGAAGAAGGAATACCATGTGTTAACTTGCGTAAAAGTGGCCGACCGTGGATTTTAAAACATATAAGAGAGGCAAGACTGATTGAAGCAGCTAAGAACAAAATTGGGGTCTCACAGCGAAAACTGGCCAGAAGATTTCATGTTGGAAAGACTACAGTATACAGGACCCTATCGAGTAACAATATAATCTAGCGAAAAAAAAGGAAAGCTCCAAAATACACAGAGGATCAATTAGAGAGAATTCCGAGATGTTGCCGCGCGTTAAGGCGAGTGCATTTCGTCAACAAGTTGATCGTGATGGACGATGAAAAATATTTTACTTTGTCCAACTCTGAGATGAAGGGTAACGATGGGTTTTACACGAACGATTACGAAAATGTACCTGATGAAATAAAATTCAAAAGTAAGAAAAAAATTTGAGGACAAAATTTTGGTATGGTGTGCAATTTCTGAGGCTGGCTTTATCTCACAGCCCTACATTGGTGTTGTTCGAGGCGAAGCCTTAAATGCAAATATTTATATTCAAAGATTTCTCTCTAAATTGCTTTAGTTTGTGAACACACATCATGCAATTGATCAAATAGTCTTTTGGCCAGATCTTGCTTCATGTCATTACGCGGGGATCACAAGGGACTGGTACGAAACTAACAATATTACCTTTGTAACGAAAGCAGACAATCCCCCCAACCTACCTCGGGCTCGTCAAATTGAAGAGTTCTGGGCAATATTAAGTCGGAAAGTTCATATAACGGATGGGAAGCACAAAATCAGGAACAGTTAAGACGCCGCATATATACAAAAATTTGAGAAATTGACGCCGAGGTCGTCCAAAGGATGATGCAGCGTGCCAGGGGAATTATTAGGCAAATCGAAAATAATGGTCCCTTGTCTGTCATTTGAATTTTGATTTATAATAAGGTTAGTTAAGTTAAATTGTTAAATAATTTATTAAAAATATAAGATTATTGTATGGAGTTATATGCTTTTGAAATGTTTCCCAAAACTTTAGGACCATACGTTAATAGTGGGCAGAAGTATGAGAGACATGGTGCAGTGTTTTACAAGCTTGCGAACGTGGCAAGTGAATTACAACTTGTGGTTAACGAGAAAAAAACCAAATATATGTTGGTTTTTAAAAACCCCCGGAATATCCAACAGAGAATTCAAATTAACAACTATACCTTTGAGAAATCAAAGAATTCACGCAACTTGGATCTCTAGTAAACGCAACAAACACGGCAAGCGACGAAATAAAAAGACGCATAGCAATAGTAAACAGAACTGTTCACCGTTTCAAGAAACATAAAAAATAAAAATATAAAACGTGTAGTAAATCTCAATATATACATAAGAGCAGTTTTGATATATGGGGCTAAAACGTAGACCTTATCTCAAAATAATGAAAGACTTCTTGGTATTTTGGAGAGAAAAATTCTAAGAAAGATTTTTGGGGCCCTAAATAAAAAAGAACTCTACATTTTAAGTTACAACTATTGGACCATAAATATTATGCTTATTGCATTTTTGCGGTACCTTAAAAAATTACTCTAATCTAAATTACATATCTAGTGTACAGTAAGTATCTAAAACATTAACAATAAATTATAATAGTGCGTGCCATTAATGACAACTTTTTTAGCCGTAGTGTGACCGAGCGATACATTAGGAATTCATCCGGTATAAAACAGTTGGATATTTATTCGGGGAATTCCATACTCTACTGCATTATCACCTTGGAATGCCTGAAAGCCATCCAATCTCGAAGCTTGTCACGTCCAGAGAAAAAATTCAATTACTCCTAAACCTTAACGATGTTACGTAAGCTCCCGAACATCAGGTTATATTTTGTCATATTTTTTTCGTCCACGCAGGACAGGGTTATTCGCTGACTCTGCAGTCGCATGCCACGAGAAAGATTAATATCGTACGACAGGCCAGTCATTTCAACTATTTGCAAATTATTTAGTAACGATTTTATTATTATTTTTTTTATATATATCTCCACAAATATGTGTCTCGTAATTATAACACGAGACTTTTTACTTTACAGAAAGTAGTGCAATTTCCTTAATGCAATTTTGTTGATTAAATAATTTTCCAAATAAGCATTTCAAAATCGGTCATATTGTGCAGAGAATCACAAGGATTATTCAAAAATTGCTAAAAAACAGAAAGTTTGTTAAACTTTTTTTCTAGGCGTTGTAAACAAGAAATGCTTAATAAAACAGGTAATATTGTAACGGTGAACGTTACTTTTCACCTTCTTCTATATTATATCCTTAAATATCATTTTTTTTTCGCCTATTAACCTCCTGAGACCCGATTTCCAAATAAATGGGTATTAACGTATTATATATTTTTTTGGCAAGAAGTAAATTTACAGCTTCAACTATCCACAAAAAGGGCAGCAAAGATCAATGTGAAAATTACAAAGGAATTGCGGTAAACAGCACAATAAGTAGGATGTATTGGAAACTTATTAAGAACAAAATAGAAAATGACTATAGAGATTACGAAGCAGAGGAGCAAGCTGGTTTTAGAGCTTGGCGATCCACAGTAGACCACTTGTACTCTATTACGCAAGTTATTGAGAAAAAAACAGCCGTCAATAAAGAAGTTCACCTGGTGTACATAGACTTACAAAAAGCATATGACAGTGTACCCCTCAGTAAACTATGGCCAACCCTACAGCAAACCAACATTAAGCATGGTCTTATCAAAGCAGTCCAAAGTCTGTATAATGGAACGACTGCAAAAATTAAAACTGGATCAAGGATATCTGAGGGATTTAAGGTCAGGAAAGGACTAAAGCAGGGTTGCTGTATTTCTCCTACCCTTTTTAAAATTTATCTGGAACAAGCACTCAAGCTGTGGAAAAGAAAATGTAATGGCATGGGAATCCCCCTTAACGACGAGACTACACTGTACACTTTATGTTTCGCTGATGACCAAATACTGATTGCTCAGGATTATAACGACTTAAGTTACATGACTCGGAAGCTAATAGAAGAATATAACAAATGGGGTCTCGAAGTCAACATTAAGAAAACTGAAACCATGTGTATTGGAGGGAAAAAGCAGTCCATTATATTAGACGATGGGGTAGATAGAATGTAGACTGTGATATGACAAGTAGAATACAGTACTGGGTATGAAGATAACTCAAGATGGAACACTCGATGCTGCTATAAAAGACAGAAACATACAGGATAAAAAAGCCATATCCATGATGAACGGCATTCTGTGGGACCAAACAATATCTAAAGCGAACAAACAACTCATATACAACACCATACTTAAAAGTGTAATCACATATGGCAGTGAAGTTTGGCAAATGAAACAAAGAATAGAGAAACTGTTACTAGCAACAGAAATGGACTTCTGGAGAAGAGCAGCAGGCAAATCCTGTTGCTCTTCAAATTGCTGCAAATGCTGCTGATTGCAAATCAAAGTAAAAAGACTTACCTTGATCTTCAACAATATATACCAGAGTGGAAAAATACCCCAACAGTGGCTAAGATCAAGTTCTCTTTCAAAGATGTAGAGACGTGAATTGTGATATATATGTGTGTTTTGTTGATTACCAGAAGGCATTCGATAGAATAAAACATGACAAACTGATGAAAATATTAATTCAGTTGGTCTAGATTAGTCTATTACGAACAAACTGCAGCTGTTAGAGTTGGGGATCAGTTAACAGACGACATAAAGATAAAAAGAGGTGTGCGACAGGGATGTATATTGTCCCCATTATTGTTCAATACATATTCAGAGCACAATATGAACCTAGCGCTAACGGACATAGACGAGGGAATACTTATAAACGGAGAACGATTGAACAACATAAGATACGCTGATGATACTGTCATTTTTGCAGACAGTCTTGAAGGTCTGCAGACACTTGTCTCCAGGGTGGCAGAAGTAAGTAGCAGGTTTGGGTTTGATTTTACGGTCAAAAAAACCAAATACATGGTTATAAGGAAAAACAGGATACCACCTGGTCAATTACTAGTTAACCAATAACCTATAACACAAATCACCAACTTTTGTTATCAATATCAGCTTATTTCATAAAACTAGATAACTTAACTTACAGTATTTAGAAATAGAAGAAGAACTGTCACACTTTAACCTACATTTGTCAAATTACCTCTAAAATCTAATAGATAACATAAAAACTCATTGTCTCCAAGTAAGAGATGTAGTGCATTCAAGTCCTTCCCCCCCTTTTTTAAATTTAATGTTTGTGTCGTCCCCTTTTAAGTGTTTTCTGTGTGTCTTAAATTGTCCTTAATTTTTAACTTTAAATACTTGACTTTTCAATCATTTGCCATATATTTCAATAGAACTTTATCAAAGAAATTTGATAATTACAAGTTGAAACGATTGCACACCCACACACTTTGTACATGTAATCTCATTCATTGTCTTACAACTGTCACATTCATAAAATAAAATCTCAATAAATAACACACATTTCATAAATATATCTCTAGAATAAATATAAATAACTTTTAAATAACTCAGGAATGGCATGGAACATTCCCCGTTTACTGTCAAACAATTACAATAGCAGACTCAAGTTCTCCGTTCAACAATACAGGATAGTTTGAACCATGTTCTTTCAACCATCAATTAATGGAGTACCGGCATGTAAGTAATGTTTTATTTATTTGTTCATTTATTAATTTATTACAATTTAACAGACTATTTTACCAATTTCTGGGTCTTACTTTGTCTGCTTAAACATTTTATTCATTTTGAAAAACCACAGACATGTAATATTGGCATAATTACTGTAATTTATATAATTTATATCACCTATCTTTGTTTATCTTTATTAGACAACACCCTAATATGGGTTTATAATTTCAGCATTTATTAAACTTCGTATCGAGACCTGAAGATGCTTTGCATATTGTAGAAAGCGAAACCGGTCATCTGGATAGTTAAATTAAATTGATTGTGAGTAAGTCTAATTTATTATTTCTTGTACCTTTTGAAAATATAAACATTTAAACTTTAACCTTCATTTTCTCAAAATGCGATAAACTTCACTTACTCTCCTTGGCTTCTCGATGCCTCAATTTTAAATTGGGAATTTTTTTTTTGAAAGAATTTCAAACAGCAGGTTAATATTATATTTAGAATAGTAGCAAGCTTTGAATAAAACTGCGTTTAAAAATAAGGTGTCTGGAAATTAAGCCTCCTATTATTGAAAAGTCTACGAGAGCAGAGGGATTTAGTCGTGACGTTTGATAAAGCTGGAGTTAGAAAATAGTTGAGCGAATTCTTTTAATGTCATCGAGATGATAGACGGTTAAATTATTTAGATGTCATCACATTTATGTGAACTCTTTTGCTCCTTTAAATCTCCATCTCAAATGTGTGAAAGTTTCTTTCTTACAGTTCAACCGTCAACAAACAAAATAATAGATTGATTGATCCACAAGCTGGGATTTAGGTGAGCATGTGGGGATTTAAACAGGAAAAAACCATTCACCTTTTACTTAACACGGGAGCGGAATGTTAGGAGATATAAAAAAATATCACACTGGGAGAGCTTGTCAGTATCTGATTATTTATGACTCCATTTTGCTTTAAGGGATAAACCAAAGTGACAACGGTAAAATATTTCGAAACAATCTTTAACCCTTAACACATTGTATGAGATAAAAAGGTAATTTAGAAAATATCTGTAGTTTTTAAATTTTGACAAAATAAAGGAATGATAAATTAGGTAAATTTAGGTGGTAAATGATAATATTGGTTGACATTTGTAGAGCTATAAAATACATCGTAATTGAAATACACCAAGAAATCACATATTTATATGAATTAGTATAAAGTGAAGCAAAAATTTGGAATGCACAAGCATCTGCTGATAAACCTCTCATTGACTTTAAAATAGTACAAGAGCATGTGGCTAGGATGGCAGTTAATTTAATAAATAATCTAATAAAAAGAATAGTAAATAATCTGAGATTTTTGGCTAGAATTTTCAGGACCTTTTTTGTGTAGTATCAAAAATATTGCAAAATATTTTTGATGCTACAATTATGAAAGCGGTAAAAAAGTTCTCCAAATACATACGTTCCTCCTTGACGTCTTAAGTTTCCATTCCCCAACTTCAAAAACCCCACTAGACTTTATGCTCTTCTGACAAAGAATCTTCCCCAAACTTTCTTTTTAGCATTTTTATTTTCAAGTTTTTAATAAAGAATCGAATGACGGCTGTCTACTTGCTATTAACTTTAATCGTGTCGGCGCATCCTTACAGTACGTTGAATTCACAGTGGATCATGTCAAACAATAAATAATTAAACTTCGCACAGCCGCTTTACCTGGTTTAGATGGTTTAACACCAAAACTGTTAAAAAGATGCGCAGACACGCCTGCAATACACTTAACGTGAATTATGCAAACTTCTTTCATCCAGAACTCCTTACCCACTAAATAGAAATTAGCATCCGTCACCCCTATTTCTAAAAAGGCAACAAACTTGACCCCAACAATTATCGTCCGATAAACTTGCTGCCAGTAATGGGCAAAGTTATGGTATCCATTATTTCCGAGGAGATGACCAAATTCTTTCTCCAGGAACATGTTATTCCAACACAACAACATGGATTTGTCTCTGGTCGCTCTACTCTAACCAATCTTCTACATCTTTTACATTCTACATTTCTCTAAAGCCTTTGACCGTGTACCTAAGCGCAGACTTCTTAAGCTAGTCTTTTCGGAGTTCAAGGTACTTTACTTCGTTGGATAGATGATTTCCTGACAGATCGACATTAAAAAGTTAGAGTTGGTAAATCTTTCTCAAAGAACAGGTTAGTGAAAAGTGAAGTGCCTCAGGGTTCTGCCCTTGGACCTATGCTTTTTACGGTTTATACAGCGATCTTTTTTAATATGTCTTAAGTAAAATATCGTTCTATGCTGATGACACAAAAATATATGCCAATCCAATCACAAACCAGCTATCCCTTCAAATGGACCTGGACTCTATTCTAACTTGGTGTTCCCAGTGGTTACTATCCTTAAATGCGGCAAAATGTGTAGTGCTTCGAATTGGTAAAAATAACCCACTTGTGCCGTACTTTGTTAACGACCAGCCATTAGATTCTGTACTCTCGTATAACGGCCTTGGTGTTATCGTAAACAGCAGCCTAACTTGGTCCGACCATATTACCTCTATTTGTAAGCGGGCGAACTCCACACTGTATCTTATTCGGAGGTGTTTTTCGAGAGTTTTATTGCAATCATTCCGTAAACTTTACACTCTTTACGTAAGACATATACTTGAATACGCTGGACCAACGTGGTATCCTGATTTGGTTCGAGACAAGAGTTTGTTGGAAAACGTTCAAAGAAAAGCCACTCAAATTCTTTTGGGACCGAAAAGACCTTCTTATGTAGAAAGATAGTGTGGCTAACCTTACTTTTTTTGAACTTCGCCGACAATGTGGAGACTTAATTACATTTAAAATATTAAAATTCAATTTTGGATGAAATCTCGATGAAATAATTACCATAAATCAAAATGAACGCATCAGAGGTCATTAGTTTAAACTAAAGAAAGAAAACTTTTCTACAAGATCAAGACAAAACTTTCTACCAAATAGAGTTTTTGACTACTAAGATAACCTTAATGATAACATTGTCTCTGCTCCCTCTACCAACTCGTTCAAAAACAGTTTTGACCGCTTTATACTATAGTTAAAATATTGTTTTTCTTTTAAACCAAAAATTGTTTTTTTTTAAATTGTAATTGAATAGTAGGTTACTAATGAAATTTCTTTGTTTTTTGGGTATAATAGGGACTTGTCCCTCTACCCTTGCTTATGTATAATAATAATAATAATATGAATAATAAAGGTGGGCCACTAAATTAAAAGGAAATATATTCGGTTTTCACTCCTAATAAGAGAAGAAAAAAATATTCAAAAATAAAATTAAACAGTTGACCAAGGTTTGTTGATAATTTTCATATAACTTAAAAACAAGAAACCACTGTAAATAACATTCATAGAAGATTTGTAAAACAATTTAAATAAAAAGAAGGCAAAGAAACTATGCGTGAGGAAATTAAGACTCCTGGATGCTGCTAAAAAAAAAACAGAATATAATCGAAAACTTCTTATAGAAAGACATTATACAATACACCTACCATTACAATATTAAGACAGATTGTAACGATTCAAAAATCATGTATTTTGTTTTAATTTTATTACATTCAGAAAGCAGTAAGTTTTTATGTGACCTTGTATAAGGTTTTAATTCGAAGTATTTCGCTTTTAAATTTGTTTGTTATGAACATTCTAATGGCATCTTAAAATCCGAAAAAGAGAAACATTTGAATTCCGAACGAGAAGGCCTACTCTAGTTTTTTCAGGATTTTAAACATTCAAGGAGCTAAGACGGTAGGAAGAAGGTTTATATTTTGGTTTATTTGGCTTGATAATGGAAATAATTATTCCTTAGGACTAGAAAATATTCAACAAAGATGGGATAATTAACAACATTAATTAATAAAATTATAAAACACAATAAAATATCAGAAGAATGGAGAGCATGCGAACTAATTCTACTATTCAAAAAAAGGAGATAAAAAAACAACCATAAAACTACAGAGGTATAAACTTGTTAAATACTATGATGAATTTGATTTCGAAAATTAGTGTACGGATTTTAATATTAGATGTCGCTATTTGCGTCCATACGAAGCCATGTTAGAGTTGCCTCCTAAGACAGATAATACTTATTTTCACGTTCAAAGTGACTGTGAATAGCCGTTTTGAAGAGCCCTTTTAGGGCGAAATACATAAAAGCGGATTCACAGACGCACTATACGTGAAATCAAATCTTAACTATCTTTTTCTTTTTACTACGCTAAAACTTACAACTAAAATTTTACAAGTGTTAATAAATCAGAGAATAAGTTTAGCAGATGAACAACAGGGTATTATTAGTGGAAGATCGTGTACAAATGCAATATTCGTTATAAAGCAAATTACTGAGAAATCACTAGAGTATAATAGATATATGGTGCAGAAAATATAATTTTGAACTATACACAGCATACAATGGACCCGAGATCATAACATCCATAAAGATTGGACGTCTGCGCTGGATGGGCCATGTTGAACGGACTGAAACACCAAAATATATAATGAGGCAAACACCAGCAGGGAAAAGGTCAAAGGGAACACACAAACTTAGATACATGGAACAAGTGGAATAAGATCTGAAAACACTTAAGATTACCAACTGGAAAAACAAAGCAAGGAACAGAACAGAATGACGGAAAATCCTAGAACAAGCCAGGACCCACAAAGGGTTGTCGAACTACTGATGATGATGATGATGATAATAGACCAGCATTTTTGTGTCTGATTGACCTAAAGAAAGCGTTTGACAGAGTAAGACTCAAATATACAATCCATCTTTTCCATAATAGAGAAGTTCCCCTAAATATTATAAAAACTATCAAAGACATCTACCAAAACAACAAAATGAAAGTCAGAATAGATGGACAACTTACAGAACCTAGAGAAATATTCAGCAGAATAAAACAAGGAGATTCATTGAGCCGCATGCTCTTCAATTTGATCATGGATGAAATCATCAAAAGCCTTAATAAAGGAAGAAGATACAGAATGGGAAAAATAGAAATAAACATACTCTGTTACGCAGACGACGCAATACTGATAGCACAAGATGAAGACTGGTCCACAGATTTAACATAAGAGCAAAAGAATTTAATATGTCAATTTCATCTTAGAAAACTAAATCAATAGTAGTCAGCAAAGTACCAACCAGATGTAAAATAGAAATTGATGGCATCAGTATTAAACAAGTAATGGAAATAGCTGGAATTACACTGTCTAGCTATGGAGACCTGGACAAAGAAGTGAGCGATGAAGTACAAAAGCAAATAGACTGACAGAATAGGCACTATATGACAAAACACTGGGATGAAATCAAGAATTTATAAAGCCAGTGTAAGATCAATAATGACATATGCCTCAGAAATAAGACCCGACACAGCCACCACACAAAGGCTACTGGAAACGGCAGAGATGAGATTACTGAGAAGAATTACAGGAAATACGCTGAGAGATCAAAAGAGAAGTGAAGACATTAGAAAAAAATGTAACATACGGTATATAAGTGAATGGACACAAAATAGAAAAAAAGAATAAAAAAAACCACATAAGCAGAATGGACGAGACCCGTGTCGATCGGACAACCGAGCAAAAAATTGAGTGACAACCTTCCATAGAGGTATTAATCTGCCAATGAACAAGCAGAATTGCTTATAAAGAGGAAAAAGAAAAAGAAGAAGAAGCCTAGATAATACAATGCAAATGGTAAATTCTTTATGAATATTAGTGGTATATTAAGCAAATTATAATGGTCTAAAGAAATCTTTTCCTAATTTTTTGAGCAGTGTATACAAACGTTGTTCATAATTTCAACTTTATTAATTAAAATGTGTTTCTTTGTCACTTTGTTTACATTTCGCTACACATAACATTATCAGGAATATCCTAATAGTTATTTAACCAACAAGTGTACTAATAAGGGCGATTAACAATAAAGATATTTTAACGCGTGAGCGAAGCGAGCGCGTTAATGTTCGAGATTGTTAATCGCTATTTTAATTCACGAGTTCGTTACAAAACTTTTCAGAAATAAAAATATCTTAGTTTAAATTTTTATTTACTTAACGATAAATAATGATATACAATGACAGACAGTACTTACAGCGGCTACTTCATTTTAAATAATTTTTTAGTGGGAATATAAATAGGTATATATTTGGTTGCCTACACCACAGGTCACTGCCAATCACAGAGCGTTAAATGTGGTTAAATTAATTTATACAAGCAATGTATGTTGTGTTGCCTATAATGAAATCGTTCATTAATAGAAAATCATTCATTAATAGGGGTCATTAATCAATGATATTGAGGGTGTTAAAATTAATCATAAATGGACGGTCGACGGAAAAATAAGTTAAGTTGTTTAATATTAAATTTTTTAAAGTAGCCGTTGAGTTATCCAATTACTCTGAAAAATTAAGAATATTCAATCATTTTTGCTTGGTAATTGTTTTATATGTAAGTCCATAATAAGTTATCGATAAAATACACCCAGTATAGATATCGCTACAAATATTTCTGTGCCAAATTCGGAGAATGCAAAAGATTCCGTTGGATAAACTGGCGGATTGGGTCAGTTCAGACCCTTAGTAGACCGAGAGGACTTCCAATTCGCACATTCCGAACTGACGTCCAATTTTCGAAGGGTAAAAAATTCGTCCACTAAATTAGAATTATTTGTTACAAAACGGTTTAGCCCGAAATCTTTATATCAAAATCGTCTACGAGACAGATCTACTACAATTAGATTTTATTTATACTCTGAGATAGCGCGTTACTATAAATAGAGCATTTTGGAAAATGTTACTTTCCATATATTAAAGATATGACTCTTTAAAAAATGATGAATCGTTCATAGTATTGAATTTAATATTTTGTTTCATTATTGATAATTTATTACGACCATTTTTAATTTTAGATTTGTATTTCTCCAGAATTAGCCATATATATTCTTAGTTTCCTTGTTACTCTTCTATCTGTTTTAATTCTAAATAAATATTTGATTTTACGGATTTATTATCAGATGTCGCTATTGCGTCCGTTTCGAAGCCATTTTAGTGTTGCTTCTCAAAGACAGGAAAGATTTATTTTTCACGTTGAGAACGCCTATGAATATCTGTTCTGATGAGCCTTATTAAGGCGAAATACGTATAAACAGATACATAGACGCTTTGTACGTGAAATCAAATCTTGACTGTCTTTTTCATAAATATTTGATTTCTCTTTACTTCATCCTCTTTATTTTTTGTTTTAGTTATATGTATATGTTATATTATGTTACCTAAAGACATTTAAACCCATAGAAGATGAAGCACAGCAAGGTTTTAGGTCGATAAGATCATGCACCGACGCTATATTTATAATGAAGCAAGTGCAAGAGAAAATTTGATATTCTTCAAAGAAAAATAGAACGAAAATGAGGACTAAGAAGGCGAAGAATTTCCTGGCTAACAAATCGAAACAACTACATATGTTTTCAAAGCCAAAGTTTGCGAAATCATTAGAATACAACAAACCGGCATATCTATGTTTCGTGGACATAAAAATTCATTTGACCGGACCAAATTAAAGGACGTTATTCACTTATTGTAAGCAAGAGAGATGCCTCTAAAAGGGAGGTATAAAAACCTGAAAGTGAAGTAAAGGATACTGCAAAAAACGTAGACCAGAATGGCTCCGACATCTAGAAAAAATGCAAAGTAATAGACCAATCAAAATTATTGTTTGGAGAGTGCCTGGGTGCAAAAAAAATGAGAGGAACAACAAGAAAGAAATGGAGAGATGTAGTGATGGAAGATGTCAGAGAGATGGGAATCAGAGATTGGAAGCCGATAAGTAAAAACACAAAACGATGGAAATTATCAGTTCATCAATAGGTCTAAAAGGCCTGTTATTACTATACATACATCCACTTATAGTACGCAAGAGAGAAACCCCCAAGAATAATCAAAACGATCGAAAATATCTATCAAAACAACACATTTAAAGTGAAAGAAGAATTAACCGACCCTATTGAAGCTGGCAATGAGATAAGACAGGAAGATTTCCTGAGTCTTCTATTGTTCAATATGATAATGGACGAAATAATAAAAAAAAGTAAGAACTAAAAAAAAAGGATACCAAATGGGAAAAACAACTTAAAATAATTTGCTATGCAGACGACACAATACTGCTCTCTCAATGTGAAGACGATTTACAACAATATGGAGAAATAAAAATATCGGAAAAAAATGAAAGGCAGAATTTACATAACAGTCATCAGACCAATAATGACATACACGGCAGAAACAAGACCTGACACAGAGAGGACAAAAAGGATGTTAGAAACAGCAGAGATGAAAACACTTGAAAATTGATGGTAAGACATTATGGAACAGAGCTAGAAGTACAGAGATACGACGTAGATGCAAGGTGAAGAACATTAAGAACTGGGTAAAAAATAGAAGAGTAGAATGGAACGATCATATAAGCCGAATGACAACAAAAAGATGGCAAGAAACGGTTCCCCAATAGGAAGACGATCAGTAGGAAGAGCACGAAAACGGTGAAACTGCGGAGCTGGAGGCAAGTTGAAAAACAGAGTCATGTCTATATAAAAACAAATAGAAGAAGAAGGTGAACTCTGAGATAGCGCGTAAAATTTTCAGTAGTTTCGTTGTAGCTACAGAAAAGTTTTTTACTTATATCCAAAAAGTGATTTTATCTTGGCATCTTAATAACTAGTGTAGTGTTGGGATCTCACGCGTCAAGCCCAACTGATTATCCATGTTCCACTTCAGAAAAATAAAGATTGTACATTTTCCTTTGTTATTGATAACTAGTGATGAGAAGGTCACGAACGATCAGTTCACAAAGATCGAATCCTTCGAAGACCCGTGATTGATACAATCACGGTCTGTGATCCTATAAGTGAAGCTGCCTAGTGTTTACGAAACGAAGTGTGTGATAGCGATACGTTGATCGGTCAATTCATGGCGCCTCTAATGAGCGAATCTCTATGAATGGGTCCTGCGTTATCATTAATTCATATACTATCAGAAATATTCATAAACATAACAATATTAAACTAAATAACAATCATTTTAATGAATGACCTGGAAGACCCAGGTCACCAAAACGAACCAGGTCTTCCCATCACTATAATGATAACTCAACATTACATCGTAACCTGAGTCAGTTTGGAGGCGTAAACTAGAGTTAGTGTTAACTTTTAAATACGAAATCTATGACACATAATTTCGGCTCTCTCTGCAGGGTCACGCAAAAGGTTTAGTGAATGTAAACTTACGTTTTGTCCATTTGACATTAAATTAAATCACTTAATGTTTTGGTTACTACGACTTTATTATTAAGCTTATATTTTATTAATTAAAAATATAATACCCTATACATTAAAAAAAACTAGTCCATTAACTCCATAGTAGCTGATCATTCACTGGTTGGGAAAGCTCTTACACAAAAATAAAGCAGATACTTCAGTTAACAACACAACAGATGATCGCAAGGGCAGTTGTGGTTACACTTAGCATACATTCTTAAAGAATAAGCAGACAAAAATTTAATTATAACATGCGGTTATATCGGTAGAGGCTATTATTAAATAAATACTATTTTATTAGGAATAAGCCACAATTGAAGGTTAAAATAAGTGTATTGACCTTTTAATTTCCGAAGTGGAAATTGAAACGTCAATTAACTTATTTAACCTTCCATTGTGGCTTATTCTCAATAAAATAGTATCTACTTTAAAATGCCACAAGAAAATTGCTTCAGAAATAAAGCGGAGTCCATTTTTAGATCAACAATTGGGCGAGTACCAAACAGGCTTTAAAACATCAAGGTCCTATGCGAAACAAACTCATCACATAAAGTCAGCAATACCATATGTTAAATAAGATGAAACAGTTTTATTCTTACCTTTCATATAGACAAAAAAACATATAGACAAAGAATACCCTTTTCGAATTTGGTTTAGATGAAACAACTATAAAGCTAATTAATGCCACTTTAAAAATACCATATCAAACGTAAATTCAGAGGTCAAGTATCAGATTTATTTGAAATCCGTACAGAAGTCAGACAAGGTGACCTGATTTCTGCTCTACTGTTTAACTGTGTCTTCGAAAAGATTACTAAAGAGTGGCAGGAATCATACCGCCAAATAATGGAATACAAATTGGACACAAAAGAAAAAGTCTTAACGCAAAATATTTAGCGTTTGCCGATGACCTGGCTGTTTTAGCTAATAACTTCAATGGAATATTTAATCAATGGACTCAAAAGCTGGCATAACATCAGTTTAGTTTCCGTCAAAAATATTCAACAATCCAACAGTGTCATAGAATCGTAAATAAAATCAAGAACATTTTGGAAGAAAAGATTATGTGTGCCTCAGTATTTCTTGATATTCAGCAGGCATTTGATAAAGTCTGGCACAACGGTTTGCTATATAAATTAAAATCTTTACTGCCTACCGATATGTAACTTATCCTGAAGTCCTATATTAAAAAACGTTCGTTCCAAGTAAAAATCAATAATGATTTCTCAACCTATCACTCAATTCAATCCGGAATTCCTCAGGGAAGTGTCCTCGATCTCTTCCTGTACCTAATCTTTACTGCTGACATACTTATCATAGATGACGTCACAGTGGCGACATTTGCATATGATAAACCCGTTTTAGTTTCAAACAAAGACCCAGACATAGCATCTGAAAAGCTGCAAAATAACTTACATACATTAGAGAGTTGGTTGACAAAATGGAAAATTAAAGTCAATAGTGAAAAATCAGCCCAGTTCTCATTTACAACAAAACGACACACTTGTCCACAAGTTAGTCTAAACAATGCGCCTATTCCTATTGGAGACGTTGTGAAATATCTTGGGTTGCATTTGGATCGAAAGCTCACCTGGAAGCAATACATTAACGCCTAAAAAATTTCAGCTAAATATGAAATTAGAACAAATGAATTGATTACTTGTCAGAAAGTCACAACTGTCATCGGAGAACAAAATACTGCTTTACAAAGTCATACTAAAACCAATATGGACTTACGGCGTAGAACTTTGGGACTGTAGCAAGCTTTTAAACACCAAAAATTTTGTAGACCTTTTAATCAAAAATACTGCGTATGATAGCTAACGCCCCTAGGAATATGAGCAATACAACTATCCACAATAACCTAAGAGCACCAAACGGAAAAGATGTCATATCACTTTACGCCAACAAGACCAAAATTCTTAATTCAACGCATCACAGCCAAATTATCAGTGAATTATATCAGCCACCAAGGGAGGAATGAAGACTAAAGAGGAATTGGCCAGAAGACCTGGTTACATAGGTGAAAATGGAGAATTGTCTCTGGATTGTACCTAAATCAAGCCAATATTGTCATTATATTTACTATTTACTAAATTTACCGTTTGTGAGTAGATTGCAAATATGCATTAAAAATAAAAACCGCTGGCATGAATATAGCATTCAATAAAACTGATTTTATTAAAACATTAAGAATTCACTGTTCTAAAGCAGTTTTTTTAAATACGTTAATACAATTTTCTATTTTTATTGGGAATAAGTCACATAGTATTACTTTAAAATAAGTTTATTTTAATATCATGATTACGACTCCGGAAATCGTTATCAAAATACAAAACATTTTTCAAAAGAAATAAAAACTGATACGCAAATCAAAAACTAAGCTTAAGAGCGTAGGCGCAAAATTTCGAGCCAATGTTTTTTAAATACATTCAAGTTTTTCGAATCCTGAGAAAACTAATAAATATTTTTGAAAAATTTAAACGAAGACTGAAAGACTACATTATTACCAAGGGCAGAAAGTCCCTTAGAATAAACAAAAAGTTTCTTTTGAAATAAACATTATAGAAGTTTTTAGGGACTTTCATGTAATCTTTCATTCTGCGTTTAAATTTTTCAAAAATACTGATGAGTTTTCTCAGTATTCGAGAAAAATGAATGCATTTAAAAAAGCATTGGCCCGAAATTTTGCGCCTACACTTTAATCAAGATTTTTTCCTACATGCTGAGTATAGCCTTATAGAAAAATAACCAATGAGGTCAATGAAATATAAAAAAGCTGGTTTGACATAAGGACTACCAAGAATTGAACTTACAAAAGCCGAAAAAAAAACAGATTACACAAATTGCATATATAAACAAAGATTATAAATAATTTCGATCTGGTCATTAAAAGTACATCTGCAGCTGATTGCTAACAAAAATCTAGGAACATCTCGCCTGCTTTTTATCGCCAATCAATTTGTACTTGACAAATGGACTTTATCCCTATTACTTTCGTATTATCCCACTTCCGAAAATTGTTCAGGAAAGTGGAAAAACATCGACAAATCAACATTGATGGCGCACGTTCGGACGTTAAATGATGAACAGGAGTAGGTAGGTTGAGGTAGAGAATTGTAACTCTGAGATAGCGCGTAGAATTGTAATATAAGAATAATCGGATCCAACGGGGGTATTTTTATAGCGGAAGTTTTAAAACAGGCAAAATGTGAATTTTTTAGTGAATAATCCAATATCATGCCATATTATATAAAGCATTATACGAGATGTTTCACAAAAGGTATGTCATAAATTAAATCACGCATTCCGGGGACAAAAAAAAATTGATTGAATCCAACTTACTTTAGTACAAAAGTGGACACAAAAAAAGTTACAGCCCTTTGAAGCTTAGCAAAATAAAAATGTTGTTTTTTTGCATTATCTCCTAAACTACTTGACATTTTGTAAATAAAAATGAACAGGTTGGTTTCTTGTTCTGAAAACATTTTTCATAAAAAAGAAAAAAACAAAATCTAAGCGCATAGAATCGGATCCAACGGGGTATTTTTATAGCGAAAGTTTTAAAACAGGCAATGTGTAATTTTTTTAGTGAATAATCCAATATCATGCCATATTATATAAACCATTATACGAGATGTTTCAAAAAGGTATGTCATAAATTAAATCACGCATTCCGGGGACAAAAAAAAAATTGATTGAATCCCAACTTACTTTAGTACAAAAGTGGACACAAAAAAAGTTACAGCCCTTTGAAGTTACAAAATAAAAATTGTTTTTTTTGCATTATCTCCTAAACTACTTGACATTTTGTAATAAAAATGAACAGGTTGGTTTCTTGTTCTGAAAACATTTTTCATAAAAAAGAAAAAACAAAATCTAAGCGCATAGAATCGGATCCAACGGGGTATTTTTATAGCGAAAGTTTTAAAACAGGCAAATGTGAATTTTTTTAGTGAATAATCCAATATCATGCCATATTATATAAAGCATTATACGAGATGTTTCAAAAAAGGTATGTCATAAATTAAATCACGCATTCCGGGGACAAAAAAAAATTGATTGAATCCAACTTACTTTAGTACAAAAGGTGGACACAAAAAAAGTTACAGCCCTTTGAAAGTTACAAATAAAAATTGTTTTTTTGCATTATCTCCTAAACTACTTGACATTTTGTAATAAAAATGAACAGGTTGGTTTCTTGTTCTGAAAACATTTTTCATAAAAAAGAAAAAACAAAATCTAAGCGCATAGAAAAAATTTTAAGGGGGGTGTACAGCCCTAAATCCCCCCAAACTTTTAAGTACGGTCAAATCAAATAAATTTTTGTGGCATCATTAGTTTAACACATTATTTTTAAAAAATTTTTGCTTCCTATCACTTGTTTCAAAAAACAGTTTTTATTGAGTTACGGCCCTTTTCATTAACTTTTAAAAAATTACGTGCAACTAAATAATAGCTTAAATGATTAACAAGTACAAAAAATGTCTATAACCTCTATAAATATGATATTACAATAAATGTTCAAAATGATCCCATTTTCTTCAATACACATTCAGTAATAATATTTCATTGGGTTTAATACATTTATTTAAACATACTTTTTTAACAAAGTTTTCCAAGAATCAACAATGTCCCGAAACCCATGTTCTAACAATGATCTTGACAATGACAAGTAGTGACAACTGACAAAGAGTCTCCATACATTGTGCTAGAGCCCCGTGACCGTAATCATAACCTACTGATATGACATCTTTCCCCTTACATTTGATAGTCCTTAAAACGCACTGGAGGCCTTTTGATTCTAGCACTAGTTCTATTTTTCAGCATTCATCTGGAGGTTGAGGTTCCTCTACTCCACAACTCTGATTCCCAGATGAGGAGTTTAATGATCTATCATTATGTGCGAAATCAGTATTCTTCTTAATTTCCGCTTTATACTAGGGAAGGCCTCAATGTGATAACTGTTTCGCCTGACCACTTCCCATTTTCTTTCTGCACTAAATAAGATCTGGGTGCCTCATCTATTTTTTCCAGAATTTACCTGGTCTCCATTCTCTACCCTCTCTGACACCTACATCTCTCCTGGCAATATTTCTCTTCTTACCTTGGTGTTTCTATCATAATACTTTTTATATTCGTTTCTTTTTGCCTCTAGTTTCTCCCACTCTTCCTTTAGATTAACGTCTTTGTGCTTTTTATTTGATGGTAGCTTCGATCTAAGAACCCTGTTAGTCACTAATTGGGCCGGTGTTTTATCTGTTCCATTTATTGGAGTATTTCGATACTCCAGGAGCGCCATATCTAAGTCGTCACACTTTCTAAGCATGTTTTTTGCAATTTGAACGGCTCGTTCTTGCCTGCCCATTAGACCGTGGATAGCTGGGGACTGGACGTTACAAACCGAAAATCCCAGTCTTTAGCAAATTGCTGACAATGCCACGAATTATAAGTCATGTTATCTGATATGACTTCATAGGGTATTCCGTGTTGTTGAAGAAAATTTTCTTTAACTCCTTGATGACCACCTGAGAAGTTTTTGAATTAAATTTTCACTATATCGAGCCATTTAGAAAAATAATCGATCAGAACTAGATATGACTGTCCACCATAATCTAATATATCACTTGCTACCTTTTCAAAAGGTGCTTTGAGGCAACTCTCTAAGTAATAGTGGTTCTTTAGCATTGTGACTTTTAAAATATCTCACACTTGCTACAATTTCTTACCCAGTCTTCTATACTTTTGTTCATTTGTGGCCAATGTAATATCTGTCTTGCTCTCTGTTGGGTTTTCTGAATGCCAAAATGACTTGAATGCAATAATCTTAGCATGCTCTCTCTCAATATTTTTGGGACTATAACTCTGTCTTTGTAAAATATTAGTCCGTCAAGGTAAATATAGTTCATTTGTATACCCTTGTATACAATATTTCTTTACTAGTTTCAGATCCTCATCAGCATCCACTTCAGTCCTAAATTGTTCTCTCTTCTCATCATTCATGTCAATAGTATGCAATATATCTGTTCTAAAATTTTATCATCATCCACTTCATCTTTTATAAAATTCCTCGATAATAAATCTGCCACATGCATGAACTTGCCTGGCTTAAATTTTACCTCTATGTCATATTTAGATAATCTTACCCTAATCCTTTGTAATCTCGGCGACATTATGTCCGCAATGCCTTTATGCATTAATGCCTCCAAAGGCTTATGTCAGAATCAATTTGCACTTTCCTTCGCGTAGATAAAATTGTGAAATTTATTGCATGCATAAAGGATTGCCAAGAACTCCTTTTCAATTTGAGTCATATTTGACTCTTGCTTTCGTTAGCGCCCTAGATGCAAATGCTACCGGTATGTTATTCTGTAAGAGACAGCACCCCAAGCTATTACTACTACTGTCAGTCTGTATCACGGTTGGTAACTTCTCATTGAAATTGGCAAGCACACTACTTGACATAATTACTTCTTTTATTTTATTTAGTGCATCAGAATGTCTATATGTCCCAAACCCATGTTCTAACAATGATCTTGACAAGTAGTGACAACAGACAAAGAGTCTTTATACATTGTGCTAGAGCCCCAGTGACCGTAATCATAACCTACTGATATGACACATTCGGTATCGTTTTAATAAGAAAAACCGAATGCGCTGAAAAATCATATTTTTTCTGATGAAATATAATTTGCAGCTTCAATTATTCTAACCCTCAGTTGTTGTTTCGTCCTCTATTGTTACAGAATACACTTTCTCTTTCATGAACCCCCATGGGGGTTAAGACCAGAATTACTGCCTGCAAAGGTATTCCCGGACTTCATTACTGTAATGCGGTGAAGTGCCATCTTGTAGAAACCACATATTTTGCCTTATTCCAATATTCACTTCTTCCAAATACTCTTGTAATTCGTTTGTCAAGAACTGCAAATAATTATCACCATTTAAATTGTTGGGAAGAAATACTGGCCTATCAGATTGCTATCCACAATTCCTGCCCAAACATTAACTTTTGAAAGTCCTTTGGTGATGAGTCGTATTTGTAACCATCGCTGTTATACCATCGTATTTTTGATTTCACCTATTTTTGTATATTTATATTTATATTTAAGTTTTACTTGTTTTTTTTATTAATAAACCAAAATTATGTATACGGCCGATTTGACCGTGCAAGTGTTACAACGTAAGTTTTTTGGCGCGTGTATTCCGGGTTTTAGCGGTTAAGATGTGAAATTCTGTTGTGTAGTTTGTAGCGTTTTAAATTTGGTGGAATATTTTCGTGTTTTCTGTTTGCAAATGAATTTTAAAACGATCAATATATTATGGCATTTTAAGTTGAGATTCTAAATATCAAGTTTGGTATTCAGCTGTTTTTGTCTTTCGTCGTTAAAACGCAATAAACTGGAATATTTAAAAGTTGTTTCGAGTCCCCCTAATATAATATTGCAAGTCAGTTATACGGTTTTTCTAAGACGTATTAACTGAGAATATTTTTTTTGTCTTTGTTTACATTAATATTCCCCTATTCTCTGTATGTATTGTGAGGTACAAAATTTGCCAGTTAACCAATTTAAAAGTAAATAATCAAGAAGTTTTTTGTTGGTTCGTTGCTAAGAACGAGGTCAAAAAATGGTAGATTGTTTGTTTTAAGTTTGTAGGCAAATACTAGCTGTGAGACGTAAAGGGAAATTTATTTTTGCGTTTTAAATTGTAAAATGTAAGGCATTGAAGTCGACATTTAAGCCCCAAGCAGAGCAGACGTGCTACAATGGAGTGAAGCAAAGAGATGCCAGAGTAGAAAATTTTTTTTTTTTTGTAAAAGGTAAAAGACAATAATAAGTTAGACTTACTCACAATCAATTTAATTTAAACTAATCGGACGACCGGTTTCGCTTTCTATATATGAAAAGCATCTTCAGGTCACGATACAATGTTAAAATGCTGAAAATAATAATCCCATATTAGGGTGTCTGTCTAATAAAGATAAAACATAGGTAGGTGATATAAATTATATAAATTACAGTAATTATGCCAATATTACATGTCTGTGGTTTTATAAATGATAAAAATGTTTAAGCAGACAAGGTAAAGACCCACAAATTGGTAACATAGTCTATTAAACTGTAATGAATCAATAAATAAACAAATAAATAAACATTACTTACATGCGGGTACTCTATTAATTGATGGTTGAAAGAACATGGTTCAAACTATCTTGGATTGTTGATTGGAGAACTCAGGTCAACTATTGTAATTATTTAACAGTAAACGGGGAAGTTCTTGAGGAGACAGATTGTTATCCAATTTACTGTTAAATAATTACAATAGTTGACCTGAGTTCTCCAATCAACAATCCAAGGATAGTTTGAACCATGTTCTTTCACCATCAATTAATAGAGTACCGGCATGTAAGTAATGTTTATTTATTTGTTTATTTATTGATTTATTACAGTTTAATAGACTATGTTACCAATTTGTGGGTCTTACCTTGTCTGCTTAAACATTTTATTCATTTATAAAACCACAGACATGTAATATTGGCATAATTACTGTAATTTATATAATTTATATCACCTACCTATGTTTTATCTTTATTAGACAACACCCTAATATGGGATTATTATTTTCAGCATTTTAACTTTGTATCGTGACCTGAAGATGCATTTTCATATTATAGAAAGCGAAACCGGTCGTCCGATTTAGTTAAATTAAATTGATTGTGAGTAAGTTCTAACTTATTATTTCTTTTACCTTTTGAAATGGACTCACACAAGCAACACATTCATGATTTTTTTTTTTGTGTTATGGCTTAAGACCGTGTTAGGTGATAATACTCTCTGCAATATGGTAGTTTAGATACATAGTAATCACCATAAGATTTGTGAACCGGCACTGAAGAAATTTGGAAAATTATTATATAGGATGTCCCCGTTGTCAGCTTGCTTTCTCCATAGAACCTAATTTACATCTATTGATTGTTCGTCCCTGAGTATGGAAATGGTTTGCTTTGTCCCTGTTGGAGAATATGTCCAGATAGGTGTTCCATAGATGTTAACAATTTTTTTTGAAAGTTAAGTGCTAAACAGTGAAATCAAGGTAACATTTAACATATTAATTTTAAAGTAAAGACAGACATTTTTTTGCTAAAACAATAATTGCTTTCGTTAAAATTTAAAGGAATTGTAATATTTAATAAATTGTAAATTTTATGGTTTAACAGTTGTTATTTTAATTGTTTTTTCATGTAATGTTAACATATGACAGCTAGCTTTGTTCTTTTCGATATTCATTTGTTTTGTTTGTTTAAAAAAGGTTAATCTCTGTGCGATAACATTTGTAAGTTTGGTAGTATCTCCAATCTATTTGTAAACGATAGATTGTAAACGGACACATGTAAGTTTTTTTTATTCTGTATTTGGCAACTATTTATATAGTATATTTTTTATGCCATTTATGTTTGATAACTGTTTGTTAGAGACACAAAATAAATGTTTAATTTATTGCTCCATCCAATTTTTTATTTATTTTTAGAAAAATCTCCTAACCTTTTTTTTGTATGTTTACTTTTTAGGAAGGAAGAGCCCTTTTCTTCTTTCCTCCAGCAAGTTTAGGATCCTTTAAAGCGGCGCCCTTGTTCTAAATTGCTAGAAGCCCTTCGTTGTTGTTTTATTTGTCCAGTTGCCCAGGAGATTTGTGTAAGTACCCCTTTATTTCATTTTTGTGTAGCTACCCCAATCTCAACCCTTTGTCATTTCACTTATTCACGAGCCCAGCCTCCAACAACCAACTGAGTGTCGTACGCACTAATAGCGTTTATTTTGCTTGCCCTATCTTCGCCCCATAGTTTCTGTCCCCTATTTCTACCCCATAATCTTACCCTATGGTAGGCAATATAATTTCGTTACAAGTTAATGAATAAATACTAATTGCATATTGGTAGCATTTATGTTAATTATTACTATGATAAATTTATTTGTAAACAAAGATAATTAGCACATTTTACTCAGTTGTTCATAATATGTTGCCAAAACAGATAAGACACATTATAATTTATCGCAGAAGATACTATAGTCGGACAGCTAACAATACAAGTATTTAATTTTCGCTGAATTGTACCTTAAACAATATGTCGTCTTTTAAGTCGCGTAATCACATGCGAGCGTATATTCGATTGATAAATTAATTTACAAACGTGTCTAATTATATATAGAACTTATGATAAAGATGGACTTGTAAAAGTGCTGCTATAATTAGAGTCATCAAAATATACACAATACAAACGAACTGTGAATAAAAATTCTGAGAAAAAGATTACTGTTACTTGATAAGGAATAGAGGAAGTAGTTGCAGGGAAATTTATACTTCTTGGACCATTTGACTTTGTGGGAATATTATTAGAAAGTACTGCTATTGAAATACTTGGAAAACCTCGTTTTTTCATTCCTTTCATGAGCAATTTCCATATTCAAAATAAAGGCCCTAAATAACCAAATTGGAGTCAAAAAGCTCTCCCCTGATCAACTTATTCAGTTAAAGACTATTAAGTGTAAAATAATGAGATAAATACATCACTTAGGAAAGGCACCCATTCAAACAGGTGTAGTGAGAATAATTTTTTTTTTTAGTGGAAATAACCCTCATCAACCATAGAAGGTTATTAGCGGTGGTACAATATAGACTATAATACATTATAATGATTAATATAAAATATAAACTAGAAAGTTTTTACAAGTTGATTATAATTTAGAATTTTTCTTGTATATAATCAAATATAAGTATCACTTATATTTGATTATACCATTTCATTTTATTTAAAAACCTAATGATTTTGTCACAATCCGTACTGTCTAAAGCACACTTTATAATCACTTGGTAGTCCAGTAGCTTGTCTTTCCATTTGATATAATGGACAGTCTATAACAATGTGGCCCACAGTTATATTGGTGTCACAGAGCGTAGCATATTCTAGAGGTTCCTTCCTTAGTAGGTGTTCGTGCGTCAATCTGGTATGTCCTATTCGGATAGGATTACGACCATGGTTGTACGGTTGTAATACAACCTGGTCCTTCGCTTTACTAAATTTACTATTTTCGTCTGATAGATCTGGGTTTGCTTGCCGCAATTTATTATTTGGTAAGAGTTGCCATCTTCGTAACCATAAGTTTTTGTGTACTTATTGATGCATTTTTTCATATCTAAGTGAGGAATTTCGTTAGTTCTATCATCGGATCTCTCAATTTTACAAGCTTCTTTGGCCATTTGATCATCTATCTCAGTTCCTGATAT
>NW_027312207.1:0-35375 GCF_040954645.1 Diabrotica undecimpunctata | reverse complement strand
ACGCGCTATCTCAGAGTGGGAAATAACACCTAGGTGTAAGTTTAAATCAGGATTAATAATATTGCTTAAAACACATTCAAATATTGGTTTTGTTATGAGATAATACCCATAAAGTCACACCTTGATAGTTTTCATTCGAAAGTAAGATTATGTAAATGAGATTCGTTTTTTTTTATTGTTCAAATTTGGTGTACCTACTGTTTTATTAAAAAGAGTACTCATATATTTTTTATACGCAAAAATTTAGTATTATTTGCATTGGTTATGTTTAAAATAACAATTATTTATTTCATTCGTAGGTTACGGACCATATTATAGCTTCTTGGATTTACTTATTATCTTTAAGTTTTTTTTTAATTATAAATAAACATTGACTGTATTCGAGATAATAGCCAAGAAATTATACACGAGGGTAGAATAGAACTTAGAAATACATACCGTCGAAGACCACTGGAATCAGATCGAAACCATCATGCAAGAAACAATGAAAAAGTATAAAACTATTAATAAACAGAATCAACAATGAATGACTAATGAAATATTGAGACTAATGAAAACAGACGAAAACAGAAAAAGAAAAACACTGAAGAATACAACAAAATCAATAAAGAAATCAGAAGGAAAATCCGGTATGCAAAAGAAAAATGTTGCAGCAGCAAAGGTCTTGAAATATAAAAACTGCAGAAGAAGGTTGATAAGTTTAATATGTGCAAAAACGTGCAAGAAATAACTGCATATAGGTCAACTACAAGTAGTTTACTTGATAAACAACGAAATGTAGTCAATGAACAAGACAAACTGGAGAGGTGGGAGGGAATATATTGAGGAACTGTTTGACGACGAAAGAACAGAAATTCAAATTAAAAATATATCGACTGGTCCAAACATAATCTTCAATGAAATGGAAAGAGCTATACAGCTATCAAAGAATAGGAAGCAACCGGTCTAGATAAAATTCCCAGCGAAATAATCAAACTAATCTACGGTAAAGGCAAACAGTCTCTTCTAAACCTCTTCAATAAAATATACGAAACAGGGAATATACCAACAGACTGGTACTGTCAACATTTGTAATGATACCAAAACAAATAAACGCTAAACAAAGTAGCGATCATCACACCATCAGTCTGATGAGTCATGTATTGAAAATTTTTTTAAGAATACTGCACTTGAGAAAATACAACAAAATAGAAGTAAAACTAAGCGAAACAGTTTGGTTTTAGAAACAAACTTGAAACCAGAGAAGCATTATTCAGTTTACAGGTTATGGTTCAAAGATGTAGGAATATAAAACCGGTATATATGTGTTTTATTCACTTCGAAAAGGCCTTTAACTGGGGTCACCCATGACAAACTCATCGGTGTCTTGAAACAGGTGGAAATTGATGACCAAGACCTCCGTATTACGAAAAATTTGTATTGGCATCAATGTGCAAACGGACGAATTGGTCAGAATACAACGAAAGCAGTAGAAATACGACGTGTAGTGAGGCAGAGGTGTATGTTATCACCTCTACTTCTCTGTTTTAATATCTAATCCGAATTTATTTCAAGAAGCCTTACATGAAGATGCAGGCATTAAAATTAACGGGATTAATGTCAATAAGCAAACTGATCAGATACGCAAACGATACAGTACTGATTGCTTATAATGAAAAAGAGTTGCAACTACTTATAAACGGGGTGACCGAAACATGTGTTGAACAGGTCTAATGTCCGCAATATCTCCTGCTTGGGCGCCAATGTTAACGATAACTAGGATATGAGCAAAGAAATGAGAAAACGGATAAATAGAGAATATCGATAAATTTTACCCATAGAACCCACGCTAATCAACTAAGTCTGATAGCCCTACTCCAGTCGTCAGAGATAAAAATGTCACTGACGCTAAAAATCTCTAAAAATTTGTACGAACAAGTTGAATTTTGCTGAGAATGTCAAATTTAGAACCCAAAAAAGATGCAATAAAGTTTGTCATTCCTACCCTCTGACTTTCCCCAAAAACTCCCTTCCTTCTTAGGGGGGGGGGAGAAGGGGACATGTACGAACTCATCACTATATAGCCCCCCATAAAATTATTAGACCCTCGGAGATATAGTAAACTGATCACCGGCATCCTTTAGGGTAAACTCATCACCGCAGATAGGTAAACTTCATCACCGGGATTTTTGCCTGGTTTCTAATGCGAAATATTGCCTCTAACCTGAGATATTAATGTGTCTCACGGTGTGGCCTATTAGACGTATCTGCCAATCTAAATGGGTTTTGAGATCTAAAAATTTAGTTACATAGGATTTCGATAGTGAACTTTAAAATGAAAATATTTGTCAACATGTGCCATTTTTGTTTATATCGGAAGTAGTCCCCAACTTCGTTATTTGATTTTCATTGCATTTTTATATTTCTCATTGAATTCTCGAGATAATTTGTTAAGCATACATTCGGTCAAGTCCTACTGTTTTGGCGTTATTTGACTATCTTGAAAATAATAGACGATTTTGGACAGGAAGTAAATATAAAATGCCTAAAAAATAGGAAAAGCTAAATACTTGAGTGTGCTATTATTGCATTATAGTCGAAGGAAACTTAATTTTTTACACGTGCAAAGCTTTACATTTTATGGCATCATTGGCGGAAATTTTTAAATTTGAAGTAATCAGCAATGCATTTATTATGACAGAATGCATCAAAATGCTTAAGTACAGTTTCCTATACTTTATCTTTCAATGACTTGTACAAAGATCCCACAATTAGAGTGCTTTTAAAAGCAATTTTTTTACATTTTTTGGTTAGTTTTTCGCCATTATTTGTAGGAGTCAGATGAGTTGTTCATTTATTTTATAAACATCATGACAACTAACCTCAGTTAGTGTAAGATACAAAATAATTTTTATTCTGTAAATTTGTACTAATTTTGTTTATTGTAGCACCCTGATGATGCAGATAAAGATTTGCGAAAGTTTGTGTTTTGTAATCTAACTGATCAGCGTTGACTACAAGCGTTTATCGCTTTTTTAATATATATATATATATATATATATATATATATATATATATATATATATATATAGTCTAGTATAGAGTTTAATTAAGTCGGTACCATACGGAAATTTTTTTTATTTTTAGTTTTATGAAAAAAAATTTATTCTCTAGTCCTGAAGGATCTAGAACTTCAATCATCAGAATCAGATATTAGTATTCTTCCGTCATTTACGCGGGTTCGTTAAACAACATGAATTTTATTAAGACTTGAGAATATCCACAATTCATTTTTTTGACAAACCGCGTATACAACTAAAAAATATCTGATCATTGTATTCTAGGTTTTAGATCATTCAAAACTTTTTATGTAACATAATTATTTTTATATAACAAAATTCATAAAACTAAAAATAAAAAGGTTTCGCATTTAATTGGATACCCTGTATAGTATATATATATATATATATATATATATATATATATATATATATATATATATATATATATATATAACAATGTGACTAACAATTTAATTAGAAATCTTAAAATGTAATATCAGAAAAGGTAATCTACAGCAACAAAGTAATATTATGCCTTGACTACAAGAAACATCTTATACAGTTAACTTAATTTAATTTAGTTTCTAATCTTAATTTCGCTGAATTTTTTCTGTTTGATCAGGATGATTCGCGAAAACGCAGTGCGAAACAACTAAACAAAAACATTATAAAATTTCTACTCACCAGTTGTATGACATTTAGCCTTACACTCTTTCGTCTCACAAGTCCACAAAAGGCAATTCGATTTTTTTAGAGTCTTTCGCAATTGTAATTTGAAATTATTGATAACCATTATTCTTTGTCCGCGTTGGCTCAGGACGTAATCAATTAGCAGTTCACTATCCATGTTGAAGAAACAAGGGCAAATGAAGAGAATTTTTTCTTTTCGCATGATTTTAGGTAGCTATCAATAGAATTTTATGGAATTCCCAAATAAAAACCAATAAATTGCAGTTGCATTTAAGACATTTGGATTTGGATTATTCTGTGAAATTACCAAAAACTAGCCGTTTGCTGGGGATTTTATGGTCTATACCTGATCCGGGGTGCAGGTAGGCCAGTGATCAGTTTACCAATCTCTTAGGGTCTATTTTGAAAACCCTACTTTTATGGCGGTGATGAGTTTGTACTATGTACGAGGGTATATTTATGGTAATTGGTGATGAGTTTACGTGTACCCGAGAATACGCAATGAAAAAGAAAATATACGCCTTCTTCAATAAACTAAAGAAAATTGTCATTAATAGAAATATTACATTAAACCTTAAAATCAGATTAATTACACTATTACATTTATTTGATATTGTTGTATTGCATGTAGAGCTGGACTCTTACAGAAACACTAATGAAAAAATTATAAGTTGTGTTGATTTTACAATATTACAATATTTCGGTCATATGATGAGACATCCAGTGGAGTGTAACCTTGTACACGTCATAATTTAGGGCAAGATCGCCGGAAAAAGACATCTTGGCTCCGAAGTAAAGGCTCCAAATGAATCGATGTAAACAAAAACGTTCTAACTGTGTTTTTTAGTACCTCACCAGTGATTTAAATCATAGCCTAGAGCTGTTTTTGGGTTGATATTTTCTTTTCTTTAGTAAATTTTGGTCTTATTGCTTTCTCTACTTGAACTGATTCTTCCTAACTTTGCTCATCTTCTTGGGTTTGAAACGTATTTTCAAGTTGTTTTAGCAAATGCCTGTGCTTTTTCTTTATTGAGATTTTAAAAATTTTGACCGTTTAAGAATCATTACAAATCGAATTCTAGTATCAATCCTTTATTTTTCTATTTGCTTTACTACATATTTTATTGACAGATATTCTTTTAATTTTTACTTTTCATTTAATGTCTGTATTATGTTAGTTATTTTTTATGCAGTTATCAATTTAAACATGCTTAAAATAAATATATGATGACCATAAACGAATTCATGGAGAGTAGTGAATCGATGTGAAGACCGCTATTTCGTGACGCTACTTCCGTGACACTCGACTCAGCATTTTACAGTACAGAAAAAGTAATACAACGTCCAGTATAGAAGCTTCGATTTAAATTTTTTATATACAGCTCGAGATCTCAGATTCTCGGTCACAAAAACTATACTACTTTATTTATGAATTATATTTCTAGTTCTTTTGTGTGTTTCGTGTATTGTGTTACGTCGTCACTATTTTGTACAAATTCTATTTAATCATAAGTGGAGCAAAAACTAAAATACTGTCTGTAGACCATATTTCTTTATTTATTAAATACATCTGACATGATTATATTTAATTCTTAAAACCGCTACCTACTCTGTTAAAAAATCGCTGCCGTTTCTCCCATTCACCCCACTTTATTCATTTGGTGATATCCATATCCACCGTAGCATAACAAGTCAATTTGCACTATCCAGTGTATGTGACCATCCACCACCGACTCGTCACTTACTGAAATTAGATTATGTTAGCTTCCAGAAATTTAATTATGCAGATCGGGGTGTGTGTGTATGTCGCCGTTGTCGATGAATTTTCCGGGTAGCTAGACTCCACTCCGATCTGAGGTCGTGAGTTATGGTACGATTTGCATATGGTTGACGTGCTATTATCAGGTTCAGACAGGAGCGTCCTAACAGTCTCTACGCAGAAACACAGCACACATTGTCATTATTTGTGGCAATTTTGAAGATAAGATTAAATCCAAGAATGTGCTACAGTTCATGACCTAAATTTATTAATTAAATGTAGGCAGAAAATACAAAGCAGCGATGTCATGTCGTACGCCAAATTGTTGGCTTTGCTTATTATATGGGGTTTTTCAAAAATTCACTCTTATTTTTTCTTACAAATCATAACAAACGAGTAACTTTAGTAACAGCTAATAATTGAAAATTAAATACAACATATATAATAATTAGAAATTAAACACGATAGTGCTCAAATAAATTACCTTCAATTTCTAAATAAATGTTTGTGAGAGTAATCGTGAAGGAACAAACGTTCTGCAGTATATTTGCATCTATAAGTGTTACATTAACATAAATCCATGATCTATTTCAAGGATTTACAACTGATTCCAGTTAAAAACTTTTTTATTAAACTCCAATTGACTGAAATCTGTAAATCTACGTGTCCATATTTATGGAAATTTGAGTCCATTTCCGTATATGAATATAGAACTCACGCAACAGTGCCGCTATCATTATATCCAGCCTTCTTGTATGTAGGCTTTAAAGCCTGCTTGTTCTTCAATATTAGCCTCCTAAATTGTTTAAATTATCGCGCCATCCTTTTTCTTGGTCTGCTAATACTACTTCGTCCATTTGGTGACGTATCTCGTGCTATTGGGTACTATCCTATCCTCTGTCATTCTACTAATATGTTCGTTCCACTCCTGTTTCCGTTTTGTCACCGATCCATTTATGTCTTCTATATTGCATGTTCTTCTTACGTTTTCGTTTTTCTCCCTATGCAATAGACTTTTACCTGATATTCGTCGGAGTATTCTCATCTCTGTTGTTTCTAGTAGTCGTCTCGTTTTAGATGTGTCAGGTCTTGTCTCCGCCGTGTATATTAATATAGGTTTAATTGGTGCTTTATAGATCCTTGTTTTTGTGTCTTGTTTTAGGTGTTTGTTCTTCCAGATTGTGTCATTAAGATATCCCGCCGCTTTACTTGCTATTAAGCTTTGTTGTCGTACTTCTTCTTCAACATCTCCGTAACTAGTTATATCCTAATCCCAGATATCTAAACCTTGCTTCCTGCTTTATTATTTTCCCATCAATTTCAATTTTACATCGTAGTAGGTATTTAGACGTTGTCATACATTTGGGTTTTTCTGCTGATATTATCAGAATTATATTTCTTGGCTGTTGTATTGAAGATGTGTGCTAATCTTTGAAGCTCGTCTTGTGTCTCGGCGATTAATGCGGCATCGTCTGCATAACATAATATTTGGATTTCTTTATTCCCCATTCTGTAACCATGACCTTTACGTACTGCTTGTACTGTATTGTATATTACACAACTATAATAAGTGTCACCCCACAAGAATTTATAAAGGGTAACATAACTATAACCTTTTTAGACCTTCTACCTTTAAATTCTGTATAATGACGTGAAACGATCGATACTGAGTAATAAGATCTTCAGTCCTGACCCCAACGGAGGGAATGTGGTGGTGATCACCGTGTCGTGTGGTATCCGTAACCAAAGATCTTTGTCCCTGGTGATTTTTTTAACTTATGCATAGGCCTTTTGCATATTCTTTCAATTTGGACAATATATCTTGTTGGGGATCTTCCTCGTTATCTTCGGCCTTCTACTGTTCCTTGCATAATAAGTCTTTCCATGTTTTCTGTATCTGCCCTTCTAACAGATCCAAATTATTTTAATTGTTAGACAAGTACTGTGCTGGAGAGCCGTTTGCTCACTTTTAACTCATTTAAAATTGAATTATTTGTCCTGTGGTCGGTCCACGGAATTCAAAACATTCTTCTCCAATAAAACATTTCAGAGGCGTCTATCATTCTTCTTTCTGCTTGTCTTAGGATCCAAGATTAACATCCGTGTTTCAGTATTGGTAGTATTAAGCTTCTGATCAAATAATTTTTTAGAAAATCGAATCGAATTTTAAATCATGTTCAGACTTTTTATTATTTTTTAAAACGCCAACCGTGGCAATGCTGTGCTTGCCTAGGTGCGCAATAATAAATGTTATGTTTACAAACATCTTTTGGTCCTTCGAGCCGGATTTTTACAAGTTTTTCAAGAAAAATAGCTAGTATTGAAGTATACTATTTGTTGGTACATCGTGGCACCATAATCCAGTTAGCGAGAAAGGCAATAACGGAGCAGAGACGATAAGTACAAGTCAGAACTAATATAAATAACAAAGTCAGACCCATGTATATATTTGGTTATTTGACAATTTTTTATTTTATTCTATTATTCTTTTATAAATCTAGTTAAATATTATCTTAGATTTGCACGACAAGCATAATAAATTCTTCAGAAGTTACAATACTATTAATTAGTATACGTTTTAAATGATGTTTAGTGCTTTTATGAGCTGCTTTGCATAAAAAAACCATAAAAATTCGAGAATAATAATATTTTGGCCATGCAATAAGACATCCAGAGAGGTATAACCTTCTAAACCTCATAATACAGAGCAATATCGCCGGAAGAAGAGGCCAGATGAACAAAGTCATTATTAAGTGATGGATTCGACCTTTACTTGATGAATATTAATTTTATTTAGCAATAAAACCTTTTGTTTTCAAAAATTCCACAAAATTTATTATAATATCTTATCACTACAGCTGTTTTGGCAGAGTGCCTTTCTCAAGTTGAGAAAGGCACTTCGGCAGAGTGCTTTAACCCTTGAGAAAAGAACTCTATCCAAACAGCTGTAGTGATAAGATATTATAATAAATTTTGAGGAAGTTTTGAAAACAAAAGTTTTTAGCGTTTTTATTGTTACATAGAGTTATTATTGTTATGCAGCGTTCGATAATAGGATGGGGGTACTGAAAGAAGAAGAACGGCACAAGTAACTTTCTCTTATACAAAATTATTATAAAGTTTCTTTCCTGAGGATTTAATGGAGCATTTTGAATTTGCGAGAATAATTATCTTAGTTTTAGTAGAGATTACCCAAGTATCGTTGGAATATTGGAAATGAGAAATTTTTTAAAACTACGTGATACCTTTTACCTAAATGGGAATTTATTATATCTCTCGATAAGAGGCTTTTAATAATAACTGGTATTATTTGCTCGAGTAACCGATTACAGCACGCCAAGATGATGTAAATACTAAAAGACGCAGGAATTAACAACCAAGATCTGAAAATAATTAAAAATGTTTTACTGGAATCAGACAGCACATCTCAAAGTTGAAGGTGACCACACTGACTATGTGAAAATCATGCGTGGAGTGAGGCAATGCTGTATTTTGTCTCCTCTAATCTTCAATCTGTACTCTGAAAGAATATTTATCGAAGCTTTGCACGAAACTGAAAAAGGTATTCTACTAAATGGATACCGGCTAAACAACATCAGATATGCAGATGAAACCATAGTATTTGCGGACAACTTAGAAGACCTACAAGTTCTTATGAACAAAATCACGTATTACAGTCAACAACATGGACTTAATATAAACGTTAAGAAGACAAAGCTTATGATAATAAGGAAGAAAAGGATAACAGAAGGTCAACTCTACGTCAACCAATCCCCTGTAGAAAGAGTGACGCACTACAACTACCTCGGCACCATAATAAATGAAGATGGACCAACAACCAGGACAGCACGCATCGGAAAAGCTATATCCACCTTCAATCGGATGGAGGCCTTCTTAAAGAGTCACACCCTCTCTCTTGATACAAAAGTAAGAATGCTGCGATGCTACATCTTCTCTGTCCTTTTTTATGGTGTTGAATCGTGGACCTTGAACGAAGATATGTGCAGAAAACTACAAGTATTTGAGATGTAGCTATATCGGCAAATCTCGAAAAAAACAATTCTTTAGACATATTATGCGAAATGAATCCAGATATGCTCTCCTTCAAGACATCCTGCAAGGAAAAATATTTGGAAAACGAGGTCCAGAAAGAAGAAGAACATCTTGGTCAAAGAACCTCAAAATCTGGTTTAATTTAATACAACATATGTGCAGCTTTTCCACACTGCTGCAGATAAAATAAAGATTGCCATAATGATCGCCGACATTCGTAACGGATAGGCACATCAAGAAGAAGAGAATTTGCTCAATTTGGCACATATTTTGATTATTTTATGTGCTAAATATACTGTAAGAGATATTATAGCCCTTCTTTGAAAACAATGGGCTTATGGAACGTTTTAATCTTTGACTAAAAATATCCTTTTTCAAAAATAAAATCTTTTCGCGTGACCATTCTTAAACTTGGTTTGTTTCAGTATCTTCTTAAGAAACCTATCCTCGAAAGACTGGCCGTTTATTTCTTTATGGTATTTACCCGAATCTTCTTGGATGTTTGATGCATGCTAACAATACCTAAAATTTTGGCGATTTATATTCCCACACAGTGTAAATATTGCTCCCTCGAAAAAACATATCTTGTTAACGAAGTACTCATCAGTAACAATTTTATTCATCATTACCTCACCAAACTGTAATCTACAGTTGTAGTAATCTTCATTTATTGTTACACGTCTTGTCGTATCTGGAGGCATTTCGCACAAGATGACCGTGTCGTCAGCATATCGAATAGTACTCGTATTAATTAGATCACCACTGATTTTCACTCCGGGGTCTTTTACCTTGCATAACCCTGTTTGCCGTTTTAAAAAATAATACAAATTTGCAACAACTGGATTTTGTAGTTAAATGAATTCTTATGGAATACAAACCGGACTGAAGAATGTCCTACATTATGTATTTGTGCAGCTCTGCTTTAGGATATATTATGTGGATATCTGTGCACTCTAGATTAAAAGTTTTATTGTAATTTATAACCTGTTTGAATGGTATCTTTTATAATCCAGTTTCCTTAAAGCGTTTTACAATTTTTTGCATCCTGGTCACCTTATAGGCAGGAGAATGGTTTGGTAAAGAGAGAGTTTGAACAAGTTGGTTAATTCACTATAAGATTTTTTTTATCGCCGTAGCTGAGCGAAGATGCAGGTGTTTTTGTCCTTACACCTTGTCCTGATGCCTTTGTTTCGCGCACCAGTCATAGGTTGCTGGTTTTTTCCCTTGGGAAACAAGATTTGTCCTTAGGGAAATAATTTCACTTTGTATACTTCTTTAAAGGACCACCCAAAAGACTGGGACAAATGAAAGTTTCGAAAAGAACGTTTTAACAAGTCTATTAAAACAATTACAACAACGTATTTTGGACGCTGATAACTTGCTTACGATAGCTGATTTATGAAACTAAACTTTATGAAACTATAAAACTAGATAACTTGTCGGTGATACAATATTGACACGAACTGAGTAAAACTTATTAATATACCGACTGTGCTAAACCTTCTGAGGTGCGGCTAGCGCGGACAGGAGCCTATAGCTCATCCAATTCTGGATTCGAACTGATACAAACTGATTTCAATCACTCGGCTCGTAATCGTTTCTTAACATTCAGAAATCTACCACTGACCCACTCGACGTATCTAACGGATATATTTACATTTAAAATACCTTCTACTTTCATTTTATTGTTAAAATTACCTGAGAAGGGTAACTTTCGTTAATGTTGGGAAATTTCAAATGATTCAAACCGATAATTTGGAATTACTAATCCTTTCATTGTTATGTTTCTTTGACGATTTTAGAAGCTTATGTCTAGAAAGTATCGGCGCGGTACAGATTATTAGATAGTACAAAGGAATTTTATAAATCTAAACTAATATTCAGTGTAACATAATGATATGATACAAAAATAAAATAAAAATATTAAATATTGTGGTTACGCAACAGTAGCCTCTCATCATTAAAAGAGTAATTCAGTATTTTTCATTAAAAACCATCTTTATTGTAGAGCTTTTGAAAACACCTAAAACAACTGTTAGCTTTAGTTATTAATACCTACAATTTATTTTACAAAACTCATTTTACTATTGTTAGTATTATTTTTTGTTTTATAATTGTACTGTTGTAGTTAGTCAAAAATAATAAATAAATAAGAAATTTTAAAATTAACTTCTCCTTATAATATAAAATTTTAATCTTGGCACAAATTATTGTCTAACAAGAAAAACTAATTTAAAATTTTAAGTGATATTGCAGATGAAATTATCTATTCATAATATTTTTAAGAGAACGAACAAATACTATTTTAAAAACGGCAACCGAATGGTTCCTATGAACTGCGGCAATGTGTCGCCATTTAAGATTATTATAACTGGATTCTATCTTTACCGAAGTATATATTGCGTGTCGTATTCCTGTATTGCATAGAGAAAATGCAGCGAATCGTGTAATCGAATCATAGAGTTTACCTACGTAGATACCTCCTACACGCCTTTGTTTCATGCAAGTCGCATATTAGTAGAATTATTATAATAACTATTGCGTATACAGGCGAATCACACATCTTCCAACATATGTTGTATAAGTCTAAGTCTAATATAAATATATTTTCGTATATAATTATAATTTTGCCGGTAAAATTTTCTCCCGAATGTTATTGGACAAGACTATTTCACGAGACATAATCTTTATTTATTTGTTAACAATATTAAATGTACAATTATTATATGTAGGGTAGACTGGGGCTAGTTGTGCCACTTTGGACAAAATAATTTTTAACATTTTTTTCGTAATTTTTAGGGCTGTTAGATTACTTTAATGAGGTACTATTTTTAATTGGGAATCATTATTTGGGAACATCAGCAATTTTTAAGCAATACCTTACAGTATGTAAATAGTTTTACAAAATGCACATATTGTCACAATTTGCCCCAATATGGGGTAAGTTGTGACGAACTTGGGGCAGGTTGTGACAGTAAATATTTTTAAATATAATAAACTTTAGTTGGAGAATAATAACAAAGTTTCCATAATAAATTAATTTTATAGTTAAGTATAGATACATAAATGTTTGATAAATGTTTATGTAAGAAACAAATGTGTAGAAAAACATCTAGTGAATTTAAAGTAAAATAAAAAACTTAATCGCTATCGTCAATTTGTGCTGATTCTACTTGTAGTTCTGAAGAGTGGCAGTTTATACAAACATAATAAAGATCATCTTTTGTGCACTTTACATGAGCCCACCTCTTGCATTCCATACATTGCACCCAGTCTTCTCCTAACCTAGACTTTTTATATGGTCCCATACAAACTAAGCAAAAGTAATCTTCTTCCTCTTCTTCTGAGCTGTCTTCTCTTTTTCTTGTTGCGGTCTCTTTCTTTGGCGCTGCTTTTTTCTTAGGCAACAGTTGTTTTGAGTCAAATAATTTTTTCTTTATTTTATCCTCTTTGCACTTTATTGTTTCCTTCCTCTTTAACTCTTCACTGCGAATTGTCTCCTTGACAGGTGTGCTAGTCAAAATTGCAGATGTTAAGCTCTTGCGTTTTTTATTTTTTCGAGGACCAGCTTTTGGCAGAGGTCTTATATCCATAGGGCTGACAGGCAGAACTTCGGCATGGAATGATCCTGGTAGGTTGGCCTGCGATGATCCTTGTTGATATGGTCCTGGTTGATAGGTATGGGAGGGTCCTGGCTGGTTAGCATAATATGACGACGGTTCAGGTTCATCGAGATGCTGAAACTCTTTAAGCTGCCCAGCACTGGCTTCCTCATTACCATCTACGATGTCAATAGGCCTATTCAAGGGTCGGTCGGTCACCGAAGAACACAGAAAGTCTTCTTCATTAAAAATGTTTCTATTGAATTCCCATATTCCTGTAGAACGAAATCCTGCCTGAACATTTGTTGGTGTTACAGCTTTAGGTAATGCTGTTTTCACTATACTTGGGATGTCATAAATTGAGACTGTGTTTCCAGGATGAGATTTCATCCATCCACACATGGCGTCGTTTAAAAACTTCTTAAATGGACCAAAAACGGAAACATCCAGTGGTTGAAGTCTATTTGTTGTATGGGGAGGGAACGATAAGAGAGTAATACCGTGCTCTGTACAATAGTCAAGGACTTCGATATATAGGTGAGCACTGTGGTTGTCTAACAGAACTAAAACCGGTGATTTCTTTGAGCACCTTACTTTTTTTACAAAATGCTTCATAAAAAACAAAAAGTCCGGGCCTGTTATCCAGCCACTTGGGTTAGCAGTACCACAACAACCTACTGGCCCATCACGTACAAAATGCTCCTTGTAAAACTTACGTGGAAAAACGAACATAGGAGGAACTGAGTTACCCTCTGCGTTAATAGCAAGAACCATAGTAACATTGGTCCCCCTCTCAGCTGAAGTGACACCACCAACTCTTTTCTCGCCTTTCTTCGCTATGATTTTTACCGGTTTTTGGACAGTCCCAGTCCCTGTCTCGTCTATATTCCAAATATCATTAGCTGTAAAATGGTTTTGACTTAATACTAATTCGAGGTTATCAAAAAAGAGTCCGACATTGTGCTTGTTGAAACTTGTACTCCGACTTAAGCTGGTAGCCTCAGGAACACGAATAGACACATTATTGTTGGCGTGTTTTGTTGCTACCCAATTCTCAGGCACAAGAACTTTGTTCGCTATAGCAAATTCAAAAGCTAAACTTTTCATTTCTTTTGGGCTAATACCATAAAATATTTTCGCTGCCTGAACAGCATATTCACAGAGCTCTTCTTCTTGTTGTTGTGAAAATATCATTCGAGGTCTTTTGTAACCCATTTCTACCACTCCATCTGGATTGGTTTGTTGTTTTTTTATATATCTAAGTAAGGACATCCGGTTAACGCCATATTTTTCAGCTGCTTGCCTTAAACTACACGATCCAGACTTAACATCTAACGAAGCCGACTCGTAACTGTTTATATTACTCCGACCACGTTCCGTTTTCCTTTTATAATTTCTCACCATTATCTGTAACAAACCCATAAACATGCATTAAAATTAGTAGGGGCATGTTGTGACACTGTCACAATCTGCCCCAAGCCTTTCGTCACAACTAGCCCCACCGTACGCCATTTTACATAAAGCCACTTGCACAGACCTTGACACGTCGTATAGAAACCAAACTGTGTCTTACTAGAGAGAAATAAACAAACTATCTACTACAACTAGAATAAGTTTCTTACCTTGTGGTTTGAAAGTGAAATAACAATTCAAAGACAACAGCAAAATTTTACTTCGTTACAACGAAATGACATATAATTTTATAAAGCGGCAGAAACGCATAGCATCACAACCAAACTACACAAACAGACTGAGGACATGCGGACGTGGAATTCTGGGTAACCGGGCGACGCTGCTACCTATGGTTAGTCTATAAAACTATTTGTCACAACATGCCCCTGTCACAACTAGCCCCGATCTACCCTAAGCTATAGTAGTTTGTCCATTATTTTTTACCAGAGCACAAGTTTGTGTATTCATCATCGGCTGGCGCTACAGCCCTTCGTGAGCCTTGGCCTGCTTCAAAACATTCTTCCATCCTTCCCTATCGAGTGTCTGTCTTCTCCAGCCCCTCACTCCAATCTCCCTCAGATCTTCCTGTACATCGTCCAGATATCTGAGTTTAGGTTGCCCCCTTCTTCTTCTTCCGACCGGCCTGTTTAGCATAGATATTTTAGTGGGATCACTCTCATCCATCCGCATAACGTGGCCCACCCACCTTAGGCGGTTTATTTTGATGGTCTTCACAATATCTGCATCACCAAAAAGTCTATAGAGTTCAACGTTATATCGCCTTCTCCACAGACCCTGTTCGTTTACTCCGCCATATATGGTCCTCAATACTTTTCTTTCAAAGACTCGCAGTAACTCTTCATCTCGGGTCGTCATTGCCCATGTTTCCGATCCGTATGTGAGCACTGAGCGTATTATTGTTTTATAAAGTTTGCACTTTGTTGCTATTGACATACTTCTCGCTCTTAGTTGAGGGCCCAGGCCAAAATAACAGCGGTTAGCCACGCATATTCTTTTTTTTATCTCGTTGGATGTGTTATTTTTGTAGTCTACCAGTGATCCTAAGTAGCAGAATTCTTCTACCATTTCTATCGTGTCGTGTTGCACCTCTAAGTTATTTTGTTGAATTCTTGATATGGCCGGCATATATTTAGTTTTCTGGATGTTAATCAGAAGTCCGATGTTTTCTGCGGCATTTTTGATACGTGTGAAAGCCTCCACTGCTTCATTTTGGGTTCTTCCAATTATGACGATATCATCAGCGTATGCCATTATTTGTATACTACTGGTATATATCGTACCTTTTAAGTTTATTCCCGAATCTCTCATAACTTTTTCTAACGCTAGGTTGAACAGCGTGCACGATAGCGCATCTCCCTGGCGCAGTACTGTGTTGGTTTTAAATGGTTTTGAAACATCCCCTTGTACGCGCACTTTACATTCGACTTTCATCATTGTCATTTTAATTAATTCTACCAATCCTTTTGGTATTCCTAATTCGATCATCGCCGAATATAATTGGGACCAGATTTTGTGTATTATTGACCTGTAGTATTTGGGAATTTGAAGGTCCAGCTTAATTTGTTGTTCTGACAACTGTTGTTTGTTGACAACTTGGTGACTTTCGATCAACTTCTGTTGGTGACTGGAATTTAGCTGCAGATATGGTTTTAGATAGCTTGCATTTCAGTGAACCATTAATTTAATTAACTCTTGTTCAGAAACAACTTATTTGTACAAGGCTGACACAGCTGAAGTTCGATGAGAACGGTTTGTTATTTTATGTTTTTTTGTGTCTATTCCAATTTTTTCAGCTGATATTTTTGTCCATTTAGATACGGTGTTGATTCCAAGTAGACAGTTTTTGAACCAAGATTCATCCTTCCAGTTGGAGTAAACGGTAAGAAAGGGTCTGTGTGATAAAATCTTTGATAAAGCCTTTTTTCCAATAATTTTAAAAATAACTTGGAATCAATTTTCGTTTGATGAATTTCTTACCAGCCATTTGCTGCTTGCCAAACTTTTCGAATCACCTTGATTTGTTTTGGAAAAAGTGCTGTTGTATCTAATTCCTTCTGGAAAAAGTGAATCTTGCAGTTTACGGCCTCATTGCCTCTCCAAGCAAGTTCAAATGGGCAAAGGTGGTTTTTGTGCCCCACCGGGGGTTTCCTCGGGGTCTACCAATAAAACAATATAACAATAGAACAATAAAATTACCAGACACTTTCGTGACAGATCTGTCATAGTTTTGTCGCTGGGAAATCACGGCAGGAAGAAGTTTTGTCAGTAGGAAACATGGCGTTGCTATGACGTTTTATCAGATAAAAATAGTCTTGTGAAATACGTGGTTAAAAAAATTCGACTTTCAGATCGAACACCATTTGCAAAAACATTTTTTCCTTGTATCGTTAAGTGGGAAATAAAACATGTTCGCATAATAATCTTAATTTCCTTATATTTTTTCACTATTAGTTTTTCTTCAATTACTTCAAATTCAAGAAATCAAGTTGTTTATTGTGTGATTTACCCGTTAAGTTGAATGTGACTTTTGTCCGAAAAACACACATTTTTTAAGGAATTTGCATCGTTTATATTAGGCTCAACATTTTTCCACGATAAACAATCAAAAAGTGCATCAAAACCTCATTTCATTTCAATATTTTTCAAACTATTGTAATATTAGAACTATGTTAATATGACTTTTACTTTCATCATCATCTCTAGATTGCATTGTTTTTGTAATTTCTCTTCTGCAGGAATTTGGTGGTCTTCCCCTTTTCCTTCTTTCTGGCGGAACATACATTAAGGCTTTCTTTGGCCACCGCTCCTCTTCCATTCTCATCACGTGACCATACCATTGTAATTGCCTTCCTTGTATTCTATCTGAAAGAGTATCTCTAATTCCTGTACGGTTTCGTATTTCCTCATTCCTGATTCTTTCCATTCTCGATACTCGACATGACCTTCTAAGATAATCCATTTCCACAATGTCTACTTTATTTCGTTCATTCTTTGTCATCGTCCAACATTCGGCACCATATGTGGTAATTTGTTCTACAATTGCTCTGTATACGCGAAGTTTGGTATGCATCTTTATTTTATTAGACCACAGTAATGAATTCAGTATTCGTATGCATTTTTCCCCTTGGGTTATTCGGTTTTGTACATCTATCTTAACTCTGCTATCTGCTGATATGATGCTTCCTAGATATTTATACTGGTTGCAGCCTTTTATGACTGCGTTTTCAAGCCTCAGATCTGTGGTATTTCCTCCAATTTTTAAAAATTCTGTTTTGCTTATGTTTACAGTAAGCCTCCATTTGGCATATTCCTCAAATAATTTTCGATTCATATAATTTATATCTTCCTCATCGGTTGCAACCACCACTTGATCATCTGCAAACAACAATGTATACAGAGTTTCTTGTCCCACTTCGATGCCCATAAATCTACATTTATTTCTCCAATTCCTCAATGCTTCTTATACGTATATTTTAAAGAGTGTCGGTGACAAACAGCATCCTTGCTTTAGGCCTTTAGTGACTTTAAATTCATTTGAGGTTCTGGTTCCAATTTTTACACAACTAACTGCATTTTCGTACAATCTATATATCGCTCGGATATACGTCGAATCCAATCCGGATCTTTCGAGGACCTCAAACATTTTCTTTAACGGGACACTATCATATGCTTTCTCAAGGTCTATAAATACCAAATGGGTCTCTACTTCTTTCGACACGCTTTTCAATTATTTGTCGTAGGATAAATATATTATCAAGGCAGGATCTCCCGGTACGAAAGCCTCTTTGTTCTTCAATATCTTGTATCTGTCTTTTAACCCTCTTTTAACTAACAGTCTCTTTTATTCCCTCTCTTATATATGGAGCTTATATAAGATTTATTCCAATCTTTAGGAATTTCCTGGTCTCCACACATACATTTATTGAAAAGGTCTACTATTAATTCTAAAAGTGCAGTCGGCCCATATCTTAACCAGCTCTATGGAATGTCTCCAGGCCCTGCGGCTTTTCCATTTTTAACCTCTTTTAAGGTTTCCGTCAATTAAGGTAATGTTATTATAGGGATTTCCTGTCTTTCGTCTCTGTTGTCTATTAATTCCCTTATCTTTTCCCATCTGTACTCTACTCTATCCTCTTTCAGCAGTTTCGTATAATATTCTTCCCATTCATTTAACTTTATGAGAGAAATGACTTTTACTTTACTTTACTTAATCAGTAGACCCATTTGTACCTTTCGGTGTTGGGTCTAGTTAATATGACAGTTCATAATAAATAAATCCAATATGTCAAATACACATTGTATGTTTAATTTCTCAACCACAATAAGTTTCTGTTTATTATGGCGAAAAGTGTATATTATTATTTCTTTATAACTAACTAAAATCAATTAGGTATAAGTAACAGCCCGGCATTAGTTTCAAGAAGGCTCGAGAAGAATGAAGACATTTTGTTGCTATCAATTTGTTCAGCCGGAACTAATATGCGATTAAAACTATGAAGTTCTTTATTACAGTAAGAACATTAAAAAAACCGTGTACGTATTTAGCTGTCATATAACTTAACTTATTTATAACTGGATTTTCCAATTACATAGTATTAACTTAGTAGAAACTGTGTACTTACTATCTATTCAGACAAAAACACGCCATATTTTAATTATATTTTAGACTTCAACTATTGTTTTCAACTTAAAATTATTTTAAGAGTATGTTCTAATTTCTTGAACTAAAAATGACGAAATATTGACGAAAAGTGAGGTTATTCTCAACTACTCGTAACAATTTTTTTAACAAATTATTCGTTCGTAAAAAGTTTTTTAAGGCGGTTCATCAAATCGGTTCTTTGAGCCTTGTTTTCTTTTACAATGGGTAGGATGCTAACCTGTCCGATCAACCCTCCTTTTATTTTTCAACCATAAGCTCCACTGTAAATATACAAGTGAAAACTCCACGGGAACAAATCTGTGATTGATTTTATAGTCACTAATAGAAAAACCCACCCAAAGCAGATTCTAGATATCCAAACTTTAAACTCAGAAGACGCAGGGAGTGAACACAAACTAGTACTAGTAAAGATAAGAATAAAAATAACACCAAAACATTTTCTACAGGAAATCACCGAGAAAAAAATTCAACGTAAAATCACTGTGGAACGACTATGCAAGAGAAATGTACGAAAGAAGGCTAGCACAGAAGATACAGCTAAAACAAATAGACATCACAGATATAAAGGCGAGCTGGGAGACTACTAAACACAACATTGAAGAATAGGCAACAGAAGCTCTAGGAAAACGCAAAGTCATACTGAACAAAAGAAACAATAACAATACACCAGGGTTCAAAAAAAATAAAAGAGAAATGTACATAGAAACGAGAGACCTACACGAAGTACAAAACATCAAATACTCCAGAATCCCGAGGCACCTATAAAAGAATACGAAATTAAACAAAGCAGTTGGTAAGAAGAATAAAAAATGAACACTGGAACAGATTACAAAAAGGATGGAAAGCGACTTCTATGGTACACAAAAACAAATATGGAGATTCATAACGAAGATTCAAGCGAATGGGAAAGATATCTGACGAAACTGTTTAAAGTAAAGGAAAATATTAATTAACACAATAACGTACCTGAATTAAGACACGAAATAGAAATCAGTTTTCAGGAAGTAGAAATAGCAATAAATTCACTCAAAAATACTAGGACCAGACGAAATAACCAACGAGCTTCTAAAACACGGACGAGAAAGTATAACCGCAGAGATGACAAAACTTATACAAAAACTAATATTGCAGTGCAAGATACCAGAAGCATATAGAAACAGCATAGTGATACCAATATTTAAGAAAGGAGATATAGAAGACTTCAACAATTATAGAAGTATAAATCTACCGAACACCGTACTAAAGCTTACCACAAAAATCCTAACCAACAAAATCAATAAACTAATAACTTTGTAACGATATATTTTGCCTACCATAGGGTATTATTATATGGGGTAGAAGGTTGGGGATAGAAATTACTGGGGCGAAGATAGGGTAAGCAAAATAAACGCTACTTGTGCGAATGGCACTCAGGTTTTGGTAGGAGAGCTGGGGTCGTGGATAAGTAAAAGACAAGGGGGTTGGATTTAAGCAACTACAAAAAAATTAAATAAAGGGGTACTTATACGAATCTCTTGGCACAAACAAAACAGGAAACACCTCTAGTAATTTATATAGAGCGTCACTTTGAGGTGCCTAATTACAACCATCACAACAGCTAATTGTAACTGGAGATATAATTATTAAACATAAAAACATATCTTTTTCAAATAAAACTCGAAAAGGGTTAGTTAAAAAGGACTAAACAAAATGTTAAAAAACAAAATTTAACATTTATTGTGTCTTACCACAAACAGTTACAAAACATAGAGAACACAAGAATGCTCAAAAAAAATACAAAATATTATTACCACAATAGTTGCAAAATACAAAAAACCTACATGCGTTCTACTGATTTACAAATTCAGGAGATGCTACAAAAACTTACTAATGATACTGACGTATAAACTGTGGTAAATATAAAATTTTTTTACAAATAAAAAAATTATCCTTTTAAACAATGAAAGCAATTATTACTTTATCAAAAAAATGTCTGTCTTTATTTTAAAATTTAAACATTAAATGTTACCTTGATTTTTCACTAGTAATTTTGCACTCAAACTTCTGAAAATCAAACAGAAACTTACGGGAACAACAGGAAACCATTTCCATAATCTGGAACGAAGATCTGACGTAGATGGAGTTGGATCAAACAGGAAAATGAAAACAAAACTGGTGGGACATCCTATATACTGCTTCAAAATTTCATCAGTGTACTGCACAAATCCCCCAACTATTAGGATACACCAACTACTTAAGGCTTCACTGCTACATACTTATACACAAAGGGGCCAAAAACAGGAAAACACAAATTCGACGGTGAATTTGCGAATCCATACTTGTGATCCACACAGCGAACCAAGTAAGAATTTGATCTACACTTGCACCTTGCACCTACAGCGACCCAAGCATGAATGACGAATTTAAAAATTCGTTCATATAAGTTGAAAATAAACAAACAATTGACAGGAATTAAAACGCAGAAGATTCCATTTCTACGACGTACCAAAATTATAAGGCGACTTCGAATAAAACATTAAAAGAAAATGCTGAGAAAGTACACTTCAATATAAAATGCTACAACTTTATCAGATGAACAACAAGGATTCAGATCTGGAAGATCCTGCGTAGACGCCGTATTTGTACTAAGACAAATCACAGAAAAGGCCATCGAGTACACTAAACCAGCATATCTATGTTTTATAGACCTGGCCAAGGCTTTTGATCGCATCCAAGTCGAAGACGTCTTACACCTACTGTATAAAAAAAACATAACAATCAATATTATACAAACCATCGAAAACATCTACTTCCATAATTGAATACAGGCAAAGATAAATGGAAAACTAACACAGCGGAGTGTATATCAGTACAAAGCGGAGTCAGACAGGGTGACTCGTTAAGCCCACTTCTCTTTAATATAATAATGGACGAAATAATACAAGCAGTACGTAAAGGTCATGGCCATAGAATGGGGAACAAAGAAATCCAAATATTATGTTATGCAGACGACGCTGCATTAATCGCAGACAGAAGACGAGCTCCAAAGATTAACACACATCTTCAGTACAACTGCCAAGAAATACAATATGATAATATCAGCAGAAAAAAACAAATGTATAACAACATCTAAATACCCATTACGATGTAAAAAATGTAAGGTTTAGATACATGGGAATAGATATAACTGGTTACGGGGTTGTTGAAGAAGTACAACAAAGCTTAAAAGCAAGTAAAATGGATAGGTCACAAAACAGAAAATGGGAGTGGAACAAACACATTAGTAAAATGGCAGAGGATACGATAATACGATTAGCATGAGATAAGTCACCAAATAGTCGAAGAAGTATTGGAAGGCCAACAAAAAGATGGTCCGATAATTTAAACAATTTAGGAGGCTAATTTTAAAAAAGAGACATGCTTTAAATCCTACATACAAGAAGGAAGAAGAAGAAGTAAAAAGTTTTAATATGCCAAAGGGTCTTTTACTAATAATTCTTCATTCAACATATTTAATATTCCTTTGAATAATCCTCTTCTCTCGATCGATTTTTTTTCTCCACAAAAACATTGTTTAAGAAGCGTATGAGAATTTTTTAAAGCATTATTATTACAATTAAAGCTACTGCACATAATTTTAAATTCTTTTTCACCACTATTATTTACCTGTGTGTTTTGTTTATCAACAGACAACGCTAATCTACAAACTTCATTGTTAGGTTATCAATACAAAATTGGTAGAGTGCATGCCTACATGATAATTAAAATTAAGATAGTTGCAAACACAAACCCACATATTTCATACTAAATCAACTCGCACAACTACCCAATATTTTTAGTACTGAAATCAGTACTGAAATTAGCATAATGGCAAGCGGACCTTAAACACGACTAAAACTATAAAGGACCACATTAAAGTATAGTTATTTATTGTACAAGACGATAAAATTGTACTTTATCTTCTAGAGCGTTTTTTAGCGTCGAGACGTCTGTCGAGACGCTAATTACGCTCAAGAAGATAATGCGATTTAATCTTCGTGTGCAATACAACATTTTTTTCTATAGCAAGACTTCAAGCTCAGGTGAAAAATAGAATTTTGAGAAAAGAATTTGAAGAAAATTGTAATTTTTAGCACAAAAATCGCAGTTGTGTTGCTCTACTCTGTCAAAAAATGTCAAACAAATGTTACGTTTAGGTTTTTGCGGAGAAAATCCAGTACCCCGAATCAAGTGTTTAAGCAAACGAGTACACGTTGTGATGCTCCAAAAATAGATATTTCTAATAATGTCAATTGTAAAATTTCAGTTGTTTTTAATCCTTAATGTGTTTGAATTTGTAAATTTTATTGAATAAAAAAAAGTAAAAACATTTTATCTACTCTTGCTGTTTAAAGTATCACTTTATCTACCCTTGCGGTTAAAGTGATACTTTATCTACTCAAAACAGTTGTTATAGCAACACTTTAACATTAGCTATGGAAAAAAATATAAAAAAACATTTTCTAGGCATTTTATGACATACATCTTAATTGGATTAAGCCGGCATTTTGAACTTACAATGTAATAAACAAACAAAAAATGTGTCACATTTTTAACATACTTTAGAAGTAAGACTTGGTAACAATTTAAACAATTTTGAATAGATAAAAACCAAATTGTAGAAACTATCACGAGAACATCTTGATTCTGAAAGTACCAGGAATGGAGTCTCTTGATTCATCCTCCCAAACCACAACCGTTGCTTAATTATTTCTAGAAACTGTTGGATGCCACTCAGAATTTATTTATTATGAACAGTCAAAAATGTCCGGTCTCCGCAAGTCATTGACAATAAGCCAATTAAGTGGTTAAAGCAATCTTTTTGTTACGAAACTATTTTCTTCTTTTAAATTCTCATAACTGATATTATAAATGATCGTTTTTTATTATTATTTAATAGACATTAGGTATTTAAGTAAAACTAGAAAGAACCTTATCAAGTTTTAAAAATTCAGACGAATTTCAGACTTTAAATTTGTATAAACGTCTTTCTCTTGTTCCTATTTTAATTTTTTTCGTAGTAATTTTCGGTTATATATCGTGTTTTTATATAGCAATTGCCCTTTTTTGCTAAGGACTATTATTTTACTTCTTTTAACCAATTTTTGTCTCCATTTTATAGTGACATTGATTTTATAGGTATTTTTAAAATACGTTGTATAAATAACATCTGGGTTGGTAGCGAATGTGTTGTGAGTATGTACAATCATGGAAATATAAGGGCCGAAGATGGTAGACCTGAAATAAATATTGGAAGGTCAGTTTATTTATAGAAATCGTTTAGATAACTTAATAAAATACAACTAGAAGAACGATATCACGCGATTTTTCTTTAACCTCTTTGATCAGCAGTGTACTATAACCTCTTTTAGAATATTGAATGCTTTTGGATTATAACAAAACTTTCCCTAAAGTCAGATATAACCGCCTAATCGAATTACATAAACAGAAAAACTCGACAAAAGGAATATATTTTACATACCTATCATTTATTTAATTAGAAAGTGGCACTACTGCAAAAGATATAATTTTTAGGTAGGGTTGTGTGCTATAACCTATCATGTTTAACAGGTATTCGGAAAAAATGATCCAGAAATCGATGGTCGACTCAACAAAATGTTATTTAGAGATGAAAAGATCTTAATAGCCGAGTGTAGTACAAATCATCAAAGAAAACGGTTTATTTCAAAATCAAAAATGTTAAAATAGTACTAAAACGTTAAGAAAATTTAAGAATATACGAGGAAAAAATAAAGTTTTTGTTGAAAACATAAAAAATATGAGAGAAGCGGTTTGTAACTCAGATACCTTCTTACAGAAGACCATCTGTAGAGGATTAAGTAGAGAAAATATTTAAAAAACACTCTGGAAACGTAAACGAATTTTTAATTTAGAACGAGCGATAATAAAAATAAGTAGGTATGAAAAAGACATGAAAAATACATAAATAATACATAAATAATATATGAAGAAGATATGAAGAAAATATGAAGGAGATATAAAGAAGATATGAAGAAGATATGAAGAAGATATAAAGAAGATATGAAGAAGGTATAAAGAAGATATAATGAAGATATGAAGAAGATATGAAAAAGATACAGAGAAGTCTAGATACAGTCTGTCCCAAACCCTTCTTTCAGTGCGTCACTAATTTTGACTTCATATAGGATTTTAAGAATGTCGAGAATTATTGCATGACATTTTAGTTAAATTTGACAGTTACAGGATTGTAACCTCTCTTTTTCTAATTAAAAATTATTTAATCATTTTAATTTTAGTCTTTGTTCTTTCTGGATATACTTCGGCATAATTAAAATATTGATATGACAATAAATACAAAATTAAATTTTCACTGTAAAATGTCAGATAATACTAACCTGGAATGACAATTATAATTTTTTCAGTTGACATTGTACTGTCACATGCGCATCATTGATTGGTTATCTATTTAGCGTATTCTAAACTCCAACCAATTATACATCCGTAAGTAGAATTAGCTTTACGATAAATACTTTTCTAAGTTCTATGTATAATAATCACAGACTCACGTTTTTTTCTGTCACTTCTAGCTTAATGTGTTAGAGAGAATTCGATCAACTATGACGCACTGAAAGAAGGGTTTGGGACGAACTATACATTAAATAGGGAAGATTGATTAGATGAACATTGCGTTAGAATATCAAGGGAAAAAAAGGACAAATAATACTAACCAATAGCAACAGATGAGAATATACTGAGCAAAAATATAAAGATATAAAAAAATTAGAACTTAGATAAAATAAAAATATGTGATACAACGAAAACAAAATACAAGTGATAGAGGAATTTGTTCTACCCTTATTCTAACTCTTATTTTAAAGCACGATACACTGAAACAGTAATAAGCAAACTAAAACACATAATGCAAATAAGGAAATCATTCTCACGAGTTACTAAAGGGACAAAACAATATAGTAGAATATAAAATTATACAGGAGGGTGAAAAAATTGAGCTACCAAATCAAGAACAAATGAAGAAATAAATCAAGAAATTTGAGAAAACACAAGACAGTAGAAAACCAGATAGCGAGGTAATGGTTGAGAAGGATTAGAAAACTGCAGAAAGACTGTAATAAGTCCTAAATAAGATCTGGCAGGCAAAAGAAATGCAAGTTTAATGGACAAAGATCTAATGCTATATCCTATGCATAAAAAGGAAATAAAAGTAAATCTGTGAAAAAATTAGAGAAACACATTTTTACTAAATAAATATTTTAACATGTTATCCCAAAACGTAAAGTTGTTATTAAATACGTAGGCTGAGAAAATTTTGGAAGTCTATTAAGACGTTTTAAGAAAGAGAGAAGAAGTACCGGATCAAACGTATGCCCTAAAATAGTTGTAGACAACTTGTTATGAGCAAGCTTCATGTTCTCTTTATAGACTCTTTAAAAAAAATCTTCGGATACATTGGTTGGAAAAATATGTATCAAGTAGTAGCAAATCTGGGTATATCTGCAAAATTAATATTATTGGTCAAGATATCTTGGACCAAAACTACGAATAAGGTTACATGGGGGTGCTAACTTACAGAAATTTAGACTAAGATAAGATCTAAAAAAAGGCGATACGTTTCTAATAGCCTGTTTAAGTTTATTCTGGAAAAAATTATTAGAAGTTGCAAATTCAAAACTGACTACGAATTTCTACAACGATCATTAAGTTCTGAATTTTGCGGACGATGTAGTTATTGTAGCAATATCAAATAATTAACAAACATTTAAAAAATATTGGATTTGTTATATTTGGAAGTAAATACGTGTGGACTATAGATAAATCAAGCACGCCAATATATATGATACTGTGAGACATTCAATTACAAATTAATGGATCACTAAGAGCTATAGAAAGACGGTCAATATTTATAAGTTGTAATTGAGGAAAATGGACACATATACACATGTCACATATACAAAGATAAAAAGCTAAAAGCTGCAACAACTAGGGGGAATAAGAAGCAAACTTTAAGAACATTTGACTTTTATCACGAAAAACTAAAACTCAAATCTATATAGCGATATTAGCAATCTTGAAATTTGCTCTTACCTCTTCTATGTTAATAAAACTTGGGTTTTAAGAAAGACACGATGTAGAAACATTAGACCGATGAGAAAGAAAATTACTGAGATCTATTTGTGACAAACAAAGATTGCTAGAGTGATGGAGAATGAAAAAAAAACGAAGTAGCAGTGCTACATTTATAAGGAACCGTTTATAAGTGTATATAGTGACACAAAAAGAAAAAAGTGGCTAGGATAAGTCTACATGATGCATAGCGGAAGCATGCCTAAAATGAAAAAAAAATTAAAGCAACAAGAGTAAAATTAATTAATTCATTCAGTAAAATTAAAACTGTACTCAGTATCTGGGACATCACAGTGTGCTTAAACATAAGACATCGCTAAAAAACTTATATTTTGTTTTGTGTTGATTTTATTTGTAATTTATTAATATATTTTTTAATGTTGCATAGTACGGCATCTAAATTTAGTTGAAGATTTGGGGGAAATTATATTTTACAATACAAAAAAATCCAGTTAAAAGGGCGTAGTCGCTGAACACAAAAACGTCTACACTTTTTCCTACATTTTCAGCTACTGTAATAAACGGTACTTTTTATATACATTCTTATAAATTTAATAGAGAAATAAACGGATATTTTATGATTATTGCCACATAATATTTAAATTTCTTAATGATAATGTTTGATCGATGAATGGTATTTGATTTTTATGGAATTCTCTACCAGTTAATGTTAATTTATGGCTTCTTATAAGATTATAGTTAATAAAGTGTTTATTGTTGCAACACTGATTATTTAATTTTTTAAATTTTGACAAATAAAGTAATATTTGTAAACGAATTTTAACACACAGCAGATTTTTTCACTTGTTTAGGTTTTAGAACTTTGTCAATGACTGTGTTAAAGAAATATTTTCATTACAAGAGAAAGTCATAAGACAATTACGAGAAGGGTGAAATGGTAGTGTAACGTTGCTTGGAAGAAATATTTGGTACTTAAGATTTGCTGAAGTTACTGCAATAATAGCAGGAACAGGGCAAAAAAGGCTGGATCTTTTACGAAGAGTAGAGTTTAAAAGTAAGAAAGTCGGGTTGTAAATTAATAAAGACAAACTACAGATAAATACTTTCATTTAGACATACAGGGTGAGTCATAACTATTGGGACATAGACTAAGGACAGGTTATTTGGACCAAAATATGGCTATTGGGCCAAATATGCCTTAATAAAATGTTGCTGAGAAAAAGATACAGGGTGTTAAAGTTAATTTTTGTTTTTCGTTTTTTGCTAATGGTTACCCTGTATGTTTATAAATTGCTATCAAAATTGGCACAGAGGCATAATCTTAGACAAGAAATAGTATTTTATTTACAATTCCACTATCAAATACCAAACTAATAAACAAAGTTGCAACTAACGTAAGGTTTCCATTTTGACGATAAATCAAAACTAAACACACTTTAACTTAAAAGAACTCACAAAAACTCAAACTAAATGTTCTACATGGTCTCCTCCGATTTCTATGCCTTTTCCAATTATTTTTATAAAGGATTTTCGGACGTTAAAAAAAATATTATTCTGTCTCCTTATAAGATTAGCTTCATTTTGAATGTATCTCCAAAGTTCGTCTCGTGTATTAATTTCATTGGCATAAACTAAGGACTTCATATGTCCCCAAAAATAAAAATCCAGCGGGTTGTACTCAGGACTTCTTGGTGGCCATTGAAAATCACTGCCTCTGCCTATCCATCGTTGAGGAAATACGTCATTAAGATGATTTCTAACAGCTAATGAAAAATGAGGTGGCGCTTCATCCTGCATAAACCACATTTTTCTTCTTACATCCAGTGACAGATCATCTAAAATATCATTAAGAGTATTTTCCAAAAAGAATAAATAAGAACCTCCATTTAAATTCGGAGGAAGAACATAAGGCCCTAGTAGTTGGTCGCCTATAATGCCACACCAAATATTCAATTTAAACTCATGCTGAAAATGTCTAGCTTTAATAGCATGCGGGTTTTCTTCTTCCCAATAATGACTATTTTGCCAATTAAAAACCCCTCGTCTGGTAAAAGTTGCTTCGTCGATGAACATAATATTCTTAATAAAGTGTCTGTCATTGCGATGTTTATTCAGAATACGCTGGCAAAACTGTAACCGTCGTGGAAGATCTGTTGGAAGTAAATTTTGAACAGGAGTGAAGTGGACGACTGACTTACTCCTGTTGCTGCTGATAGATGTCGTGAACTTATTTCAGGATTTTCATCTACTCGAACCAAAAGTTCATCTTCTTGATTAGGTGTGATTTGTTTCGGTCGACCACCCCGATTTTTAGTGTGAAATGACCCAGTTTCACCTAAACTACGATATAATCTTGCAAAAGTTTTGTGATTTGGTTGCCTTCTGTTTCCGTATAACATTCCATACCTTCTGGCTGCCGAGCGACCGCAAAAATTTTCTTGTGCGTATACGCAAATCATATCTCGCATTTCTTCATTAGTAAAATGATTGTGACGAGGCATTTCAATCAAAAAAAGTAATGATTACTTTTAAAAAATGCAACATTACACTACACTGTCACATCAAAAATAATTTATTCTGAACAAATGACATTAATTATTAATTATATTAATACGTAATTAATACAGTATTATTAATTAAACGTATCATTTAAAAAAAAATATGATTGAAATGTCAAATGGTGGTAAATCAGATTTCTTTCCTAGAAGGCGTCGTTTGTTTACTGGCGAAACGGTGTGACTTGTCATCCATCATAGCCTTTTATATAGATAGATACTTTTGTTTTCAATCAACTGCGTTTGTAATCTGTATAATAATAAATATAATAATTAATTTTATTAACGTAATACTTATTTAATATTAATCAAGGGTCAGTTTTGTATTCTGTCTACTTTAGTAGGTGGATCAAAGGGCCGTTTTTATGAGCACACCTTCAATTAGGCGGCAAGCAGACACAGAAAGTAAGCGAACGCTAGGGGTGGACTTTTAAATAGTTAATCATCTTACGCCTACTCCGTCTGCATGTCAAAATATCATTTCCTCACTTCTCTACTCGGACATGCATTTCCGTTTTTTAGATATTCATAACATATTCATAAATGGTATTTCTATGTCTCGTTTAATCAACTAGCCCGTAGTTTTTTCTGAATCATTATCGGGAGGAGGAAGTCCGTTTTATAGCTAACCTTACTTTTTCTGTACGTCTATTAATTTCTCATATTTAATAATTTCCTAATGCATTTTATGGTTATATGACCGGAGATCAAGATATGGAATAATTTAGAAAGATCCTTTAGAGTTCGTTATTTTTTAATGTCAATATTGTAAAAAAGAATTAGTTGGACATGACTCTGAGATAGCGCGTTGTAGGTACTTTAACAATTTTGAATAGTAGATGGACAGAGTAAGTTACTACTAAGGGATTTCCCTTTCGCTCTTCTGACTATTGTGCTAATATGTCTCTCAAATATCTCTGAACCAGTGGGCGGTGGTGATAATTTTGTTAAAAGGGCGCTAATTCGAGAATACAAAAAATAAATAGGTATTTAGCAAAACCTGCTTCTTAAAATGAAACTCAATCATACTGTTGTGTATCGGAGATAAAACCTTTCCACTGTGTTTTCGATGAAGTCAGAAATTTCTCTAACTAAAGTTTTCTCGAAAGCAGTTTTATAACATGGCAAGCATCCGACATATATTCGTTAGAACGTCTTGATACATTTCAAAGTAAAGAACATCTTTCAGTTATTTGACAATATTAACTTTAAATGACGTAAGTAACCAATTAAATTTTCGTTTTATTGTCTTTGTCAATTTTAACTTTGGGGCATATTTTTCAACTATGGAAATGCATTGTAGAAGATATCAATGTCTTCTGATGGTAGCTCCTTTTATTAATGTTTATACATTTTCTGTTTAAAAAACTTTACACCAAATAAAATGATTTTTCTAAGCAAAAGATCCATAATTTAAGATATAATATTCTTACAAGTTTCTTCGGTAGATAAATTTAAATTCTTCTCATTTGTATGGTTCCCTCGATTCTAGCATATTTTCCATGACAGATGGTAGGCTGCTGTGATGTTAACAATATTTTTCGAAACTGTCAATAGCATATCGAAATATTCACAGGTCCGTTTCAATGTTCTGCAGTTTTTTAAATGATGTGTCTATATGTGGTATTATTTTGTATAAGAAATTCCACTACTATCGAAATATAGGATCAGTAAACTATTTGCGGTATATAGAACTACGGTCTATTCTCAAATTCAGTTTGTTGCGCTCTAGACTGACCAATTCGATCCTATTTGCGAGGGTTTTTTAATTAATTCGTTGTTCACTTGCTTTAACGCTAGACTCACACACACATCGAATTTGGACGGTCGATAAAAGTTCGATCGAACAAATTTCTTTGGTGGCGCGAAGAAACAATGTGAGCGTGCATACACATCGATGGCCAAACGGCACAGCATCGATGCCGTGTGGCGTTCAATAACTGCTACTCCATGGACGGCTGCCGTGATCGTTGCTGTTCTTCCAAGATGAACGGTACCAAATGAAGCTACCACATCGATCTTTATCGACCGTCAAGAGGACCAGTAGTTCTGTTGTGTTCTTTGTGATTTTGTGTACTCCACCGACAAAACTTTGTGGAGCAACGAACTTCATCGAATAAATATTATGTAGTGTGCGTGAATGCATCATCGACAAAAGCTCGATCGAACTTTTATCTATCGATCAAATTCGACATGTCTATGCCTAGCCTAACGCTGTTGCCCTGTCCGGAGAATTAGAAAAAAATGCGCATATGCTGCTTATATTACCAACTAATATACAGGCACAAGGAGTGCTTGACATCTCATTTTGCTATAATTTCGTTCCAAAATACAGGTCGATATCCAAACATCATCTCGACTTTCCGGATTTGAAAAACCTTAAAATCACCCTGAATGTACGTGTCAAAAAAAGCAATAAAGACTGTTTTTTTTTTACTTAGAATTTTCTCCCTACATATCTAAAACATAACTTAACCCACTACTTATGTAGCCGGAACCGACGGCTTTATATGGCCTTCAAAGCACAGTGGCGACCCAGTTAAACTAGAAATTAAAAAACTTCTGGTATCGGCTGGGATCGAACCTGGGCCGACCGTCAGATGTCAGAGGCTGCTAACCACTATGCTATAAATGCGATCCGAACTGGTCCAAATTCCATAAGTTCTTAGTAATTTTGAAACCTAATGCTGTTATATTTCTCATCACATAGATACCTAATTATTTCGAAAAAAAAAAAACAGGCGATAATAACACTTATATAGGAAGATATAGATTGGATATCAGAAATGAAAGAGGTGATATGCTAGAAACTTCGCAGCAAACGAGGAACTGTACATAATGAAATACGTTGTATAAGTGAAATAGCCAAATCAAAAACTAAATAGACTTTCCTACTAACTAACGAAAAGTAAATATTTCATGATGTTGAGGTCTCAAACCATTTTCAACTGGCAGCGATTACAGAATAGTGAGAAGTAAAATTGGAATCGACAGAAAACTATAAAGAAAAAATAAATTATGTAGGGAGGAAAAAAGTCTCCTTAGTCAACTCAGCAAATAAGCAAAATACAAAAAAATACATATAATTACATTAAATACTCAATGAGAACCTCAGACGTCCCACCTAGATCCAATAACCTCTGAATTTATGTGCTGATAAGCCTTTTTTCATAGGCCTTAGCTTGTTTTTTATTACCTCAGTGACGATTTCTACATTAAGTCTTTATGGAGGTTATCGTTATGAGCATACCAAGAGTACTATCCTCGAAGTACTTTGTTCTGAAACCTTTGTATGACATTTACATGGCTTGCATTGGTACATCCTCATAATTGGATAAATTAAGTCCACAACGATTTGAGGACTTGTTGATAGATCAGAAGTTTATTATATACTGATAAGGTCAAATATCGACCCGGTAACCAATACATTTTTTGTATTTTAACTTGAGTTCTTCTGCTTGTTCTTAACATGTGTTTTTCATCTTAATTTAGCGTCCAGTGTCATACTTAGGTATTTATCCATGTTGACCAGAGGAAACTGTATGATAATTGATTCGTGCAGTATTTCTGCACCTCTTCAGTTTCATGATTGTGAAGTCTATAAAGATGTCAAACACATGTCAAATGGATAGGTTTAGGTGTTAAAAAATACATTTAATAACTACAATCAAGTTACAGTAAAAAACACATTAAAATTTTTTTTAATTTTATACAAACTCAAAAAGTCACAAAAATGTCACAGTATGTTAACAATAAAACCAATATAATATAATAAAATACTTCTACTCTATCGCTGATGTACAATATATCGAAACATGAAGCCAGGAGAAAAAGTAACTTGTTTTAATTAGAGCTTAGTAAACAATGTTAAAAAAAAAATAAAAATTTTTTATAACAAAAGGAAAGTTAACTTTATTGTTGGAGACACCCAAAGCAATTAAAAAAAGCAACTATTTTTGACAGAAAGGGCTCAACTATTACGAAGAGAAAAACAAAAATAATATGGCTTTCTATATATGGAAATCAGGACTTATTACGAAAAATCTACTAGATAACAAAAATACTCGTTTAGGCAGGACAGAATAGAAAAGTCAATTTTTTTTATATAAATCTGATTAAAAAGGAAGGTTGGAAATATATAAGGTAACGATGACCATTGACCACGAAATTGTGTTTCGGGAACCTAGAATTAGTGAATATTAATGAAATGAATTGTGATATGAATTTATTTAACTCACAATGAGGTTCCTTTTGGAAAAGATTTTACATCGGATTTTACATTTCGGATGCAGAGTGTGAAAATTGCTGAAGTTCTCGTTGAAAAATTTATTTTGAAAAAAAACAAAGTTTTGTCATATGTCTATATACTTGTTACTCTATTCGCTCCGTGCGTGACTGACGCGACACCTACCGCCTTCATCTGACTGTTTTGGACCTACCAATTTTTAGGTTAAATATATGACATATGTTTCACATTGTTAAATACAGGCGAAATTGACAATTATTAATAATTAACTTTTTAATTATATTTTTTTCCGTTTATGTTCAAAATAAATGTAGTATTAAAAACTGGGTTTCTCAAAATTCATCATAATATATCTTTTTTAACCCCAAACGGAAAAGAAAGGAAAAAATCTAGTACTGGCAAATCTAGTTTTTCACGTGAAAGAGCATATAATTAAAAACAGTAATATTAAAAGGTATGATATAAAAGCTAAAGTCATCAGGCACTCTGCAGTTAGCTTGAAGCCTTATAAAATATCATTTAAGGTAAATTATTTAAATATTTCCTATTTCAATTGCATAAAAATGAGATTATGTGATATTTACTTTTTCATATTAATAGCACGGATCCATCTTTTTCTTTTCTCTAATTTATACAGCGGCGGCCAGCCCAGGTGAAGTAGGTGAAGGTGAGGTTCACCAAAAAAATATAATTAAATTGAGACAAATAAATAAAAAATGAAACAACATTATTATATCTATTCTGAAATCAATTATTTATTCTCTTTTAATTAATCCAAAAAATTAAAAAAGACAACTAGCTTTATTAGCGGTACGTACTTGACGGTCAAGTCCTGACCTGTGTCCACTAGCCTGTATAATAGGATTCAGGAAGAAGTGAAGAAGTGTAAAATATATTATTCGTCTTCACCCACTGTTGGATGTGTATTTGGTATTCCTATTTTTCGGACATTTCTCTAAGCGACAATATTATGAAATGTAGTCCATTACATAGATATTTTTATATATTATAGTGTATAGTATAGTATTTATTAGTTAGTTTAGTCACAGTATGATTTTATTTGTTTAGTGCACTTTATTATTACATTTCTCTGTGGTTTGGTCGGATTTCGGATATAAGTGGTTCTCGTGGATTTCGTTTGGACAAAAATAATTTTAGACAGACATGAATCCAAACTCTGAGATAGCGCC